>NC_073694.1:172631565-172721565 GCF_029784165.1 Wyeomyia smithii
TGCAGATGGTCCACTGCGTGCGACGGCGAATTTCATACGGTTGGAGCGTCCTCTGGAGTCCAGACGCACAATTTCCTGCCATAAGGTGTCGACGAATTTCCCTGCTGGTGTCCTAGTCAGCAGTCACCAGTGAGCCCAGGTACACGAACTCATCTATCACTTCGATTTCATCACCGTCAATCTGAATTCGTGGTGGGAGGTTGATCCTAGTTTCCCTGCATCATTTTCCTCTCATTAACTTAGTATTCGACGCTTTTATGGCCAGTCCACCTTGCTTCATCATTAACTTGCCGTCAACCCTCTTCGAGATTCGAAGGGATTCGAATTGGGTTAACCGTGTCAGTTTATCCGGAAATCCGTAATCGTGCATTATCAGTCATAGCTGGTCTCGATCGATTGACATAATCGTCGATTTAAAATCAATGAACAGATGGTGTGTGGGCACGTTGTACTCACAGCATTTCTGCAGGATCTGCGGCATATCGCCGTTAAGGTGCTCGTTGGACTACTGTTTCTACCCTTTAGTCAGCACGTCACGAACAAGTGAAAAGGTTGTCGTCCAGGTCCCCGCACGTAGTCTCTGCAGGAGCATTCGCATTTCGTGTGTACCGTTCCTCCATCCTCCATCTTGGTGCTGGTACTTCTTCTTCCGAAAGACCAAATTTTGCTTATTTTTCGTCGAAATCTGTTGTTTTTCACGTTCGGAGCCATTGACCTACTGCCGCTGCAGCAGTACTAACTATGGCTGATCGAATGATCCTCCCGCCATCTTCAAGTTTAGCTGCGTCAAGCTGCTCCACTCCACTCTTTCTGTTGATGTTGATGCTTTCGGCTATTGCGCGAATTCCTGTGCAACTTCGACTTCTTGTAGTTGCTCGATGTTTGGTCACAGAGTCGAGAGTTTTGAGCGAATGCATACTCAATAAGATAATGACTCGAATCAATATTTGCACTGCGGAAGGTGCGAACGTTTATAACGTACTAACTTACTTAGATGGCCGTACGTCTTAAGACATGGCCTGCATAACGTGGTTTCGCAAATTTACTCGGTCCATGATTGCCTACTTCCAATTCCGCGGGCGCCCGGTACTCTGCAGATCGTGCTCCATCTGGTCCACCCATCTCGCTCGTTGCGCCTCTCGCATTCTCGTTCCCGCCGGATTTGAAGCGAACACCAATTTGGCAGGGTAGCTATCCGGCATTCTAGCTACATGCCCTGCCCAGCGTATCCTTCCAGCTTAAGCCACTTTCTGGATACTGGGTTCACCGTAGAGGCGCGCAAGCTCGTGGTTCATCCTACGCCTCCACACTCCGTCCTCCTGCACACCGCCAAAGATGGTTCTTAGCACCCGACGTTCAAAAACTCCGAGTGCTCGCAAGTCCTCCTCGAGCATTGTCCACGTCTTATGCCCGTAGAGAACGACCGGTCTTATTAGAGTTTTGTACAGGATACACTTGGTGCGGAGACTCAGATTTTGCGACCGTAGTTTTTTATGGAGCCCGAAGTTGGCACGATTTCCACTGATAATACGTCTCCTTATCTCCCGGCTGGTATCGTTGTTCTCAGTTACCAGAGAGCCGAGGTACACAAACTCGTCGACCACCTCGAACTCATCCCCGTCGATTGTTACCGTATTGCCTAGGCGTGCCCTGTCGTGCTCGGACCCACCTGCAAGCATACACTTAGTTTTTCAGTCGGGTATACTGGTCTGCCACCGTCTCAAATTTTCTGCCGACATTATCCACGTCATCCGCAAAGCAAATAAATTGACATGATCTGTTGAAAATCGTGCCCCGCATGTCAAACCCCGCTCGTCTCATAACACCCTCTAGCGCGACGTTAAACAATAAGCAGGAGAGACCATCACCTTGTCGGAGCCCCCTGTGAGACTCGAATGGGTCCGACGTTCCACCCGAAATTCTCACAGAAACTTCACATCCTCCATCGTAGCTTTAATCAGTCTTGTCAGCTTCCCCGGGAAGCCGTTTTCGTCGAGAATTTTCCATAGCTCTTGTCGGTTTATTGTATCGTATGCGGCTTTAAAATCGACGAAAAAATGGTGTGCAGGGACTCTAAACTCACGGCACTTTTGAAAGATCTGCCGCAGTGTAAAGATTTGGTCAGTCGTAGACCGTCCTTCCATGAAGCCGGCCTGGTAGCTTCCTACAAACCTGCTGGCTAATGGTGACAGGCGTTGGAAGATGACCTGGGAAAACACATTGTAGGCGGCATTCAGGACTGTGATCGCTCGATAGTTCTCGCTGTCTAGTTTGTCGCCCTTTTTGTATATGGGGCAGATAACCCCTTCTTTCCACTCCTCCGGTAGCTGTACTGTTTCCTAGATCTCGATGATCAGCCGATGCAGCGAGCTAGCCAGTTTGTCGGGGCCCATCTTAATAAGCTCAGCTCCGATGCCGACTTTTCCGGCCGCTTCGTTGTTCTTGAGCTGTCGGATCGCATCCTTAACTTCGCTTATTGTTGGGGGTGGCACATCTTCGTCGTTCGTTGCACCGACCACGTCTTCTCCGCTCCTGTTGTGGTCTCCTGCTTGCACGGCATTCAGGTGTTCATCGTAGTGCTGCTTCCACCTTTCGATCTCCTCACGATCATCCGTCAGAATGCCTCCATTCTTATCTCTACACATTTCGGCTCGTGGGACAAAGCCTCTGCGGGATGCGTTGAGTTTTTGGTAGAACTTCCGTGTTTCGTGTGTGCGGTGCAGCTGCTCGAGTTCCTCACATTCCTCCTCTTCCTGGCGACGCTTTTTTTTTCTTGAAGAGTTGGACTTGCTGCCTCCGTTTCAGTCCATATCGCTCCACATTCTGACGGGTGGCTCTACGCAGCATTGTTGTCCGCGCTGCGTTCTTCTCGTCTAAACTCTGCCGACATTCTTTGTCAATCCACTCGTTACGTCGATTCGGTTGCACGTGTCCCAGGACTTCCTCCGCAGCACTGCTGATAGCTGTTTTCACGGCATTCCAGCGATCCCCAAGAGGGGCTTCTTCAAGCTCTCTCTCTTCTGGCAGTGCAGCTTCGAGCGATGACGCGTACTGTGTTGCGATGTCGTGTTGCTTCAGTCGCGCGAGATTATACCGTGACGGGCGACGGTACCGTATGTTATTCACAACGGATAGTTTTTGGCGTATCTTCACCATCACTAGGTAGTGATCCGAATCGATGTTGGCGCCTCGATGTGATCTGACGTCGATAATGTCCGAGAAGTGCCGACCATCTACCAAAACGTGGTCGATTTGTGTTTCTGTTCTATTCGGTGATCTCCAGGTGAGTCTATGGTGGAGGCTATGCTGGAAGAAGATGCTAAGTATGGCCATGTTCTTGGAGGTGGCAAAGACGATTATTCTGAGGCAATTTTCGTTCGTCAGTTGGTGTGCACTTAATAGTCCAATCACCGGTCTGTACAGCTCCTCCTGGCCAACCTGAGCGTTGTAATCCCCGATGATGATCTTGAAATCATGTTTTGGGCAGCGGTCATATTCACTCTCCAACTGCGCGTAGAATTCGTCCTTGTCGTTATCGGTACTTCCGAGGTGTGGGCTATGCACGTTGATAATACTAATGTTGACGAAACGGCCTTTGATCCTCAACCTGCACATTCTAGAGCTGATTGGCCACCACTCGATCACCCGCTTCTGCATCTCTCCCATCACTATAAAAGCTGTTTCCAGCTCATGTGTGCTTCCACAACTCTGCTAGATGGTGTTACCATCCCTGTACGTACGCACCATCGTCCCCTTCCAGCATACCACCTGCAGCGTTACGATGTTGAACTTGCGGGTCTTCAATTCCTCGGAAAGTACGCGGGTATTTCCTAGGAAGTTGAGAGATCGGCAGTTCCATGTTCCGAGAATCCAATCGTTAGTCCGTTTTCATTGCCTAGGTCCTAGCCGATTGTTCCGGTCCGTACTTAACGTTATTGCGTTCATTGCTGTTGTTTTTTAATGGTGCGGGCTTGCAAGACCAGCGACCAACCCCACTATGTCGCAGGAGGGCCATCGTAGTGCCATTGTTTAAAGTCCCGGGCACTACCAGGATTTGAGAAGGACACTGCGTTACTTAGAACGCTTCTGTTCGTGTCGATCCCAGGAAACTCCCTTCCGAGGAAGGAAGCCCCGCCCCCTGTCAGCATGCGACCAGCAGTCCCACCAGGGTTGGTTACGCGATCTTTACACTGGTTACTCGTACATCAGTTGGTACCACGAGAGAGTAGGGGTACGGTAGCTGGAAGGCTGAGGTTCACTAGTGGGAACTGTTATGCGCATTTGGTCCAGTCATTAACCAACCACGAACGTTTATAACGTCCGAGATGAATGTGCTGTCGATTAGAACGTTATCTATTTGGTTCCCAGGCCTTTAATGGGGGAGAAGATTGCTGGGCCTTCCCCAATTCCCTGTCGCGTCGGGGGACCATTGTGTCAGTTCTGTATAGATTCCGACACTGACACCAGGACGGATCAACGCGCCAATGATCGGCTCGCTTCTTCTCACTTATCTTTTGTCGGATGACAAGATTACCCAGGCAACGCCGTCCAAGTTATGTTCGTATGACTCGGGGTGGTGTGAGATGGTGTGAGATAGGGACTTGTGAGGGCCGTAGCTATGTTTGACGCTCCTTCCAGGTTGCCAACTCACCATTTAAAGCTCAAGAGGATATGGTTGTCGAAAGGAAAAGATGTGAAATTAAGGAGGGTAGACAAGCTGTGGATCCGGTGATTTTAGACGAGTTAAAGACTAAGGCCGTTGTAGGAAGCCTTCGTTTGAGAATACCAGTGTGGTTTTCCTTGACAAGTTCAGAGATGTAAACTTGTAGATTAATAATCATTTAGGTACACAGGTAAGGTAACATCCGCGAACAGGACCTTCTACGGTTCGTTAACCGTTAGCCCATTTTCCAGGTGAGATTTCTTGACGAGTTGATAGAATTCGGCAGACTACATGGCTGACAGCATGGTACGAATTTCGGAGAAGTTACCAGTAAAGATAATAACCAGGAACTCGGTGATTCAGTGGTCTATGTACTCGTCCGATGTGTGGTGAGTAGGAGGGACTTTTTTGGCGTGTGTACTGTCAAAGTGGAGGAACATTTTTTCCGGGTTAGGTATTTTCGTCACTGAGTCCAATTTTTTTATATTTTGTAACATCTAACGAAGGAGAGACATGATGGCAACGGAGCTAAATGAGCAATATGACGGTGCGGAAGAGAGTAAAGTTCGTCAGCGAAATCCTCCCCAAGCAGCACCTGCAACATATTTTGAAATGATATTAGTCAATATTTGTTGTTTTAAGACTTTATTAACGGTGCAAGAAACTTTTTCGGTTGCTTTAATGAGACTTAAAAGAATTGAGCACTTTGCGTTTTTTATGTGTATCTATCTCGTGATTGAACACAAAAAGTTGCTTAGTAGTTTCCTGCAATCTACTTCCAACTGCATATTTCATGACGCTTTTGAATAACGATAATGTCACATGATATTGCGTATTGTTGTTTCACAGATGTTTTCTTTTAAGGAAAGCAACCTTGTGATGAAAATGTGTAGCAACATCGTGTTGAACAATGTATTTGCTAAAAATGCCACAAAGTAAACAGCCGTATTTAATATAAATCAATGATACATGGTTATTGTTGGAAATATGGTTCGGTATTTTATATTTCGCACTTAAAACACTGCATGTTCACTGAGCATGGTTTACTGAACGATATTTGTTTATAGTTTGAACTTTGAACTTATGACTTTGTTTAACTTTGTTTATAAATTGGCGAGTTTGAATCATAAAGTTTAGTTTAAAACGCTTCATAAGATGAGCGTGAATAATTACGAAGTAAAAACATTTTCTGCACGGTAAATTTTCAATCGCAAGTGAAATTGCATAACTTCAGGAGTGAAAATAGAGAAAAATTCCAACAAATTTGAATGATTTAGATTTTCTAGAGTATGTGTAGTCAGATGAATCTTCGCGACACAACCACCGAAGAGCAATGAGAGTAAAGGTAAACAAAATTAAGTTTTGGTTCTCCTCTTTTTTCCTTCTATGCTGCAGCGTGGTACGCAGTTGAAAAGAAAAAAGGTTCACGAAATTTTGCCCTTTTTACCAAACGGAATTTTGACAGCTGAGAATGCTTCACAGTAACGATATCTGACGTGTATTCGAGTCGTTCACATATTTTTCAATGTCTCACATGTTTTCTCCAATGTCTTCACGTTGTCGTCACAAAAATGGATGTCTTCATCGTACACTCAAAATATTTTTCACGTTATTGTTACGTGAAAGTTCCTATACTTGTTCATTTCCTGTCATTTTGCATGATTTATGTGACAAACATAACATCTGCGTGAAAATCTCATGCATACCATGGTTAATCACGTACCATCTACGTGAACTCGACAACGTCAAACAGGATGTATCGCGTGAATTCTCTGTGCGAAATGAACCAGAAATCAAAATGGCGAAGCTGTTGTCTGATTTTGAACATAGAACAGAATCTCTGGATTGCTTGCAAATAAGTGAATTTTCGAAAAATCTTAATAAACTCGAGACTTGAGTTTAAAGGTTTCACACAGCTTCAGTTCAAAGGTGGAAGAATTACCTGAACGAAAACAGCTGCAGCGGATAATAAAAATCCCCGGGAAAGTCATATTTATCAGTTTTTTTGTTGTTTTATTCATTTACGAATTTGCATACTGTGGTATCCTAGTTTTAGTGTGTAGATTTGCGGGATTGACGAGTCAGTCAGTCTCGGTGGGCATGTGAATAAAGATGAAAGGGAGTTTGAAAATAACAATGTAATATGAGTGTTTTTCGACAGAATATCACATTGGCGATCCTGCCATGATGAAAACAAGGCAAAATAAGTAAAAGGAAAGAGATGGTACAGGTGAGAAAATTTTTTAAACATTCATAAGGGGCAAGCAGGAAAGAGCGGAATCAAAAAGCACCAAAGCCTTGTACAGGTACATGGTACGGAACATCCATTTTTTTGCATATTTGTTTCACTCGTGTGCGGGTATGCACACTCACACTTACGTAGTGACAGCAGACGTGACTGTTGAAGCCAACCTCAAGTAAATGTTTTGGAAGGTAGGCTTCCTACGCTCCTGTATGTGTGTTCGTTCAATTTTTTTTTATAGTTTTTTGTTGGTTCACACAATCATTTTTATGTATGCCGTCAATTATTATTTTTAAATCGAAGATACATTTTCAATATTTGGTATCATTAAAATTTTCTTATAACGAGTTAACGTAAGGTTATCTAACTAATGCAGTTTAGTCGGGTTAAGCCCAAGGCCAGCTGCCATTTTTTTTCCCGAGTCGAGTTTCAGCTCAAGACCGGAACATAACTCATAATGAGTCAGGTTTAGCCTTAGACCAAAATGGGTTGTCTCAAAACCAACCACAGCGCAGAGAAAGTTAGTTGAGTCGGGTTAAGCCCAAGACCAGCTGCCATTTTTTTTTTCGAGTCGAGTTTCAGCTCAAGACCAGAACATAATTCACATTGAGTCAGGTTTAGCCTAAGACCAATATGGGTTGGCTCAAAACCAACCATAGCGCATAAAAAGTTAGTTGAGTCGGGTTGATCCCAAGGCCAACTTGCGTGTTTTTTTTTTTTTGTTTTTTTTTGTTTCTTTCGAGTCGAGTGCAGCTCAAGGCCGAAAATTGAGTCGGGTTCAGCCCAAGGCCAGTTGGAAAACATAAAAACAACAAAAAAAAAAAATAAATGAATAAAAACAAGAATAATTATGATAAAAGGTAATAATATTTAAAAGAGAAATTGCAACACTGTTTGCTGAAAATACTACGGGTCGTGGTAAGCGTGATGGCTACAATGCTGAAATGATAAAGTTGTGTGTTTCGGAAGAATCAGTACGAACACCAATGCAGCTTGACGGTGTTAGCAACTATACACATATTTTATACTCCTTGTTTTACGGGGATCGAGTTTTGTTTAGTTGCAATTTGCTAACGCTCACATAGACTCTGCATGAAAATATGGGAAGAGTATGTTTAGTATGAGTGCGCTAATTGCTTTCGTTTAACAGATATCACACTCACGCACATTAGCTTGCCTTTTTTTCGGTTTCGGCAAAAGCAAAAAAAAAAAAAAATCCCAGAATTTTGTTAACAAGCGTTTCATAAAAATGAGTGGATTGTGGCATGAAAGTGATATTTTAATTTCCGAAGATTCGGACACGGAAAACGCATCGGAGGAAAGTTTTGAGAAGAGCAAAGTGACTAGAAAAGTCGACGAGCAAGTCTCTGAAGTAGGCTCTTTGTCACGTATTAGCAGGAGGAAATCTCAGTCGGATTTAAAGCTCAAGCAAGGAAAAAGTGCTACAAAATGGCTTTCAGGATCATGGCCGCTAAAACCGTTTGATGAAAATCTGCCGCTGAATAAGCGTAAAGCCGAATGGATTCGTTTCCGGAACCAGTTTGAGCGGATTGTTGCGTGTAAGGAACCGGTGGGACCGGTCATGCAGCTTACGGGATTGAAGATTTTTGCGGGCAGTTATTTGCTAAGCGTAATTGAGACTCAAGAGAACCTTTGTACCGACACAACCGATATTTACAGAGCGACAGTGGCTGCACTGAATAAGTATTTTGACGAAACTAGCGATTGCACCAAGGAGAGGATGAAGTTTCGTGAAATGCGTATGAGCATTGCGGAACCATTTGTTGATTGGGTGTTGCGGCTTGAAAACCAGGCTAGATTCTGTGATTTTGAGCTAGAGCAGAGAAATGAAGAATTTGTTCAAGCATTGACCCGGAGATCGATACCACAAATCGCTTCGAAGTTGTACGAGATGAGTGAGATCTTTGGCAACAATCTAGAGAAAATTACAGCCCATGGACGACACCTTGATTATATTCGGATGGAAACCGAGGAATCTATGCAACTTACCAAGCAGGAGGGTGGCAGTTTCAAAGAAGAACATAACACACATGAAGGCATGATTGTAAAGCCGGTTAACGCAGTGCAGAAATCGAAGGTTAGTCTAATGCGCCGTGGCTCATATGGGAAACCACGATCGGAGGCCAATAATTGGAATCGATACCAGAGAACAAATTTCAACAACCGCTCAGGAACAGGTACTGGACGTTTCAAAGGCGACAATCGCAATTGCCTGAAGTGCGGAGGCGTTCATGGCCCCAAAAGGTGCCGGGCTTACAGAGCAAAATGTTACAACTGTAATAAAGAAGGGCATTTTGCTGACTTTTGTTTCTTAAAGCGCAATGATACCAATCCTTATCGAGAACGTAATGATGGAGAGGAGAAAATGAAGTCGGAAGCAGAGAGAATTAATCAGGTATAGTAGTTGTACTATTCGTGTGAAATATCCATTGAACAAAACAGACCATATTTTCTTGCAAAATAAACTCAATCTGTAAATAGTATCATTGTTCAGTTTTTTTTTTCTTTTTCTTCTCTCTCTCTTCATCCTTATCCATCATCGCTACAGCTGATAACTGGACATAAAAGTTTTCCACTAGAACATGAAGATCCTAGACTTGTCAGTTGTGAGGTTGGTACAGAGAGATTTAATTTTCTTATTGATACGGGTGCTACGGTCAACACTATTACGTCAAAAGGGTGGCAAACCATCAAACGGAACTGTCGTTCAATCATTCAGGATTTTGTACCTTTCCCGGAAGAGATTTTGCGAAGCTATGCTAACCAAAGGCCACTGGACATTGAATGTTCTTTTAAAGCGTACATTGGAGTGAGTGGGCAGCCGTTGCATCTAGCAAAATTTTTTGTGGTTAAAGGAACTGAGTTGTCACTACTAAGTTATGAAACAGCAAGTCACTTGAACTTAATACGCATAGGACTGCAGTTTACAAATTCACTTACGAGTAATTCCAATCTCGATGATGTGGTGTTCGCAATTTCAGACACTAGATTAAATCCCAAAATGATTGATATAACTGAACCAGGTAAAAACGAACCACAAGAGTTTCCAAAACTGCCTATCACTCCTGTTAAGTTCAAAGTGGACGAAACAGTTACGGCCAAACAAATTATTCGATACAACATCCCGAAGGCATTTGAAAGTGCAACCAATGAAAAACTGAAACTTATGGAGAATAGAGGCATTATTGAAAGGGCCGATAAGGAACATGATGTAATTACTTGTGTTTCACCATTGGTTTTAGTTCCCAAGGGTACCAATGATTTTAGGATTGTTGTTGATTACCGTGAGGTGAACAAGGCCATCATTCGTGAACCATACCCGATGCCGTCGTTGGATAAAATTTGGACCGATATTCCAAACAATACGATGTATTTTTCAAAACTCGATCTGAAAGATGCATATTTTCACGTCGAGTTACACGATGATGTTCGACATTATACAACTTTCATGACGGCCAATGGACTAATGCGTTTCAAAAGACTGCCATTTGGATTATCTTGCGCTCCGGAGCTTTTTCAGAAAGTGATGGAAAGGCTACTGATCAAGTGCAAAAATATCATAGTCTACCTCGACGATATTTTGGTGTATGGTGAAAATTTGTCGGAGTTAAGACAATATGTCACTGAAGTGAAGAAAGTGCTCAGAGACAACAATCTCACCATAAATGAGGAAAAGTCAACATATGATCAGAAAACAATAGATTTTCTTGGATTCACAATTGATGGCACTGGAATTTTACCCATGGAAAAGAAAATCTCGGATGTTAAGCTATTCCAGAGACCAAAAGACACTTCTGAGTTACGCAGTTTCTTGGGTATGCTGACCTACCTAAGCCCATTCATCAAGAGTTTCTCGGATAAAACTAAAATATTACGGGATCTGTTAGCAGCAGACGTGAAATTTGTGTGGACGTTGCAACACCAGACAGCATTTGAAGAGCTCAAGGACGTGGTCGAATACGATTTGGTTAAAAGAGGTTATTTCAATGAGAATGACCAAACTATTCTTTACACTGACGCATCTCCTTGGGGCCTGGGGGCAATTTTGGTGCAAGAAGGGATCCAAACTGAAGAACGGAGAATCATCGCTTGTGCGTCGAAAAGTCTAACAGAAGCAGAATGCCGGTATCCACAACTCCATAGAGAGGCACTCGCAATTGTGTGGGCGATGGAGAAATTCTCCTATTATCTTCTAGGTCGTCGTTTTACCCTTCGATCTGACAGTGAAGCACTTATGTTCATGACAAAGAAAACTGATCGTAAGGACGTCGGGAAAAGGATATTGTCGAGAGCTGAAAGCTGGCTGTTAAGGATGGATCATTTCGTGTTTGATTTCGAACATGTTGCTGGTAAGGAAAATATCGCGGACGCCGCATCCAGGATCGGCGTTAGACGAGAGAATCCACAATTTGGAATTGATAAAGAACCCCACGAATTGTTTTCCGTCTCTGCCAGCCCAAGTATCATCAATAGCCAGTTGCTTGCTATGACAAACACAGAAGTCAAAACGGCATTACTTAAGGATAAAGAACTTCAGACCGTCATTGAATGGCTCGGAAAGAAAGAGAAGTGGCCTGAACACATCGCTAGATATCAGGCATTCCAGGGTGATTTGTACGTGCAGGGGGACCTATTGATGAAACGTGAGAAGATGGTTCTTCCTATAGCATTGCGTAGTCGAGCAATAGCGTTAGCCCATCGTAGTCACCCGGGAATGTCGACCATGAAAAATTTTTTGAGGCAAGGGTTATGGTGGCTGGGCATGGATCGACAAGTGGAAGAATTTGTTAGAAGCTGTCCTGAATGTCAGCTTGTTACTGTAAGCTCATGTCCAGCCCCTATTGTAATGACGGAACTCCCCCTAAATCCCTGGGACTTTGTATCGATGGATTTCTCTACAGCATCGGATGTGCATGGTTGGAAAGCCTTAGTTCTGACGGACAACTATTCCCGTTTCCTGGTCGCTTTGCCATTGGAAAAAACAGACACGGAAGCTGTGAAGAGAGCTTTGCGAAGGGTCTTTAATACATATTACCCCCCGAAAACACTGAAAGCCGATAATGGCTCACCTTTCAACAGTGGAGAGTTGAAGTCTTGGCTAATGGATGTTTGGGGAGTTAAGTTGATTCATTGTACTCCGTTGAACCCGACAGAAAATGGTCTTGTAGAAAGGAGCATGCAGGGCATTAACAAAATTACAGCCATAGCCAAACTTAACAAGTTAAACTGGAGGGAAGCTCTATCGGACTATGTCGCTGCATACAATTCATGGCCCCACCATGTGACAAAGATCTCTCCTGCAGAGCTGATGTTTGGACGAGCAGTGCGGAGTGTACTACCAAACCTTCGTACGGATCAACCACAATGTTTCGATGGAGAACTCCGGGATCGCGACCAGGTAGCGAAGTTTGAACGTAACACAAGAGAGGACAGCGTTCGTCGAGCTCGACCAACTGATATTGAAATTGGAGATACTGTTTTGGTTTCTCAACAAAAACGTGACAAGGCTGATACTCCGTACAAAAATGCTTTCTACAAAGTAGTTGAAATGCAGGGAGCAGGAAGGGCGACAGTAAAGGATACTACCACCGATAAAACATACGACCGGAATGTTAAGAGCTTGAAAAAGTACGTGGAACGCAAGAAGGATGATTTAGTCGATGATGTGTCTCTGGAGGATAAGGGATCTGAACAATCACATCGGTTAACTGGTCTGCTTCCTTCAAGCGATAACAAGAGGACCCGTCCGTTTGAAAATCGAGCATTGGATGATGGGGAGTCCGTTGCGAAACGCCGTAAATGTCGGCCAATCCGAAAACCAAAAAGATACTTGAACATGATAGGAAAATCGCAGTTTAATTTAGATTAACTTTGATTCTATTCCAATTAGGGGAGGATGTGGTATCCTAGTTTTAGTGTGTAGATTTGCGGGATTGACGAGTCAGTCAGTCTCGGTGGGCATGTGAATAAAGATGAAAGGGAGTTTGAAAATAACAATGTAATATGAGTGTTTTTCGACAGAATATCACACATACCTGAGTGATATCTGATAGCAATCTTTTTTACTATTTTACTTTTATGGCGACAGATCATTAAGATCCTATGCCGAATCCAGAATACGTCTCCACAAAACTCGGTCTTGGGCTGCTACTCTCCAGTCTCCCCTTACACCCGCTGCTCTGGCATCCTCGTCGACAGCACACATCCAGCGCGTGCGCGGTCTGCCTCGAAGTCGTCGGCCTCTATCCGTTTCTCTACTAAATATTATCTTTGCTGGTCGCTCATCCGCCATCCGTGCTACATGGCCAGCCCACTGTAACCTGCCGTGTTTCATCAGCTTGACAATATCAGCGTGTTTGTATACTTCGTACAGCTCGTGATTCATGTGCCTGCGCCACACCCCGTTCTCTAGTTTGCCTCCGAGTATTGATCGCAGGATTCTACGCTCGAAGACCCCAAGCGCTCGTCGATCGGCCTCCTTCCACGTCCACGATTCGTATCCGTAGAGCGCCACCGGGAGGATCAGAGTCCTATAGAGCGCAAATTTCGTATGGATCTGTAGGCTACGGGACCGAAGCTGGCTACGCAATCCGTAATAAGCCCTATTCGCCGCCGCAATCCACCTCTTCACCTCGCGGCTCACCTCGTTGTCAAATGTCACGAGAGTACCAAGATAAATAAATTCGTCGACCACTTAGAAAGTATCCCCATCCATCTCCACCACAGCACCAACACCCGTAGAACTACCACGCTCTCTGCCCGCCACCATGTACTTCGTTTTGGCAGTGTTTATGGTGAGTCCAATTCTCGCAGGTTCCCTTTTGAGAGCCGTAAAGGCCTCCTCAACTGCTCTACGGTTAACATCAATTATATCAATGTCGTCCGCAAAGCCCAGAAGCATGTGAGACTTAGTGATGATGGTGCCGCTCCTCTGCACACCTGCCCTTCGTATCGCACCTTCCAAAGCTATGTTGAACAGCGAGTTCGAGAGCCCATCCCCTTGCTTCAGACCATCTAACGTCACAAACGCGTCCGAAAATTCGCCCGCTGTCCTGACGCATGATGTGAAACCGTCGAGCGTCGCACGTATCAGTTTAATCAGTTTTGTTGGGAAACCATGTTCTAGCATTATTTGCCACAGCTCGTTGCGTTTCACTGTATCGTACGCCGCTCGAAAGTCTATAAACAGATGATGTGTCTGCAGGTTGTGTTCTCGAAACTTGTCGAGGATCTGTCTCAAGGTGAACATCTGGTCCGTTGTAGATCGCCCCACTCGAAAACCGCATTGGTATTCGCCAACAAAGGCTTCCTGCAACGGCCTCAGTCGCTGGAACAGGATACGGGAGAGAATTTTGTAAGCGGAATTGAGGAGGGTTATGCCTCGATAATTACTACACTCGAGTCTATTTCCCTTCTTGTAGATAGGGCATATGAGTCCTTCCAACCAGTTCGTAGGTAGTTGTTCCTCAGACCATACCCTTAGGATAATCTGGTAAATTGCACTACACAGCCGCTCGCTCCCAACTTTGAAAAGTTCGGCCGGTAAGCCGTCCTTCCCAGCGGCTTTGTTGTTTTTTAGCTCTTTGCAAGCATTCTTCACCTCTTCCAATGTTGGTGGGTCCACAGCTTGTCCGTCCTCCCCAATTTCTATCCTGTTCCCCTCGACGACTCTCCTCCCTTCCTCGCCGTTCAACACCACTTCGAAATGTTGCTTCAACGCCTGGCCACCTGCGATTTATCGATAATCAAGTTCTCCTCCCTGTCATTGCACATGGCAGGTACTGGCACGGTCCGGTTCCTGATTCCGTTGATCGTTCTATAGAAGCTCCTCGTGTCGTGCCTGGTGAAGCAATTCTCCGCCTCCGCGAGGACGCGATCGTAGTGCTCACGTTTCTTACGGCGATGAAGCTTCTTTTCGGCAGCTCTTGCCTCCCGGTATTTCTCCCGTATCTGACGCGTTACACGATTAGCTGCTACTAACGTGTTGGCGTAGGCTCGATTCTTCTCCTCCGTCACCTCTAGGCACTCAGCATCGAACCACCCACTACGCGTGGTTCCCGTTGTCATGCCTATCACCTCTCGCGCTGTTTCGCTGACCGCATCATGGATGTGCTTCCACTACTCGTTCAGGTCCACTCCAGCTGGTCCACCGATCCGTCTATCAACTTTCCGAGTATACTCTGCAGCAACTCCTTCCGCTGATAACCTCTGGATGTCCAGATGTATCTTCCTCGCCGATCTCGATTTAAATACATTGGACAACCGGGCGCGAATCTTGCCTACCACGAGATAGTGATCCGAGTCGATGTTTGGCCCTCGAAAGGACCGCACATCTATGACGTCTGAGAAGTGCCGGCCGTCGATCAGCATGTGGTTGATCTGGGAGCAGGCCTCTCCGTTGGGGTGTCTCCAGGTGTGCTTCCGAATATTCAGACGTGCAAAATGGGTGCTACAGATGGCCATTCCCCTGGCCGCGACGAAGTTCACTAGCCTCAAGCCGTTGTCGTTGGTGGTAGAGTGAAGGCTTTCCCTACCAATAACGGGACGAAAGAACTCCTCTCGTCCGACTTGTGCGTTCGTATCTCCGATGACGATCTTTATATCGTGTTGTGGGCACTCTCCATACGTTTTCTCGAGGAGCTCATAGAACTCCTCCTTTACGTCATCGGTTTTATCGTTTGTCGGCGCGTACACGTTGATAAGGCTGTAATTGAAGAATCTGCCCTTGATCCTCAATACGCATAGACGGTCATTAATAGGCCTCCACCTAATAACACGCTTCTTTTGGTTTCCAAGTAGTACGAAACCGACGCCCCGTTCCGCTCTATCGCCACCACTGTAGTAGATGTGATACTTGAAAGAAGTGCCCGCGGTCGGATAGACCGCCCGGAATTCACGTTCCCCGGTTTTGGGCCAACGCACCTCTTGTATGGCTGCTACCTCCACTTTTGCCTTCCGTAGCTCTCTGGCCCAGATGCCCACGCGTGCCGGTTCGAGCAGAGTCCTAACATTCCAAGTACCAAGTTTCCAATCGTTGTCCTTTTTCGTTTGCCTAGGTCTATACTGATTGTTCCGATTCGTATCATTCTCTGGATTGTTCGTAGTATGTTTATTTTCAGCATGCTGGCGAGACACCGCATTTCATAGTTCAGCCGTCCACTCCGGATCAGTCGCTGTTTGAGCCGCCCCTGGGGAACAGACGCTCAGGCAAGCTGCTCTCCAAGGAGAACAACTCCCCCTTCCCTGTCAGCATACGACCAAGTTCCCACCGGTTCACCGATCTTCCCTTGGTTGCTCGTATCCCAGTCGGTACCACGTGGGGGTAGGGATGGGAGTTGCTGGGCATTATGCTATGGACCACACTGGGGTCTATTTTATGCCAAATAGTACGGGTGTACTGCTGGTACGCAATGCCCAGCCGTTTACCAACCATCTGATAGCAATCACGTTTTACGAAATGTACAATTTTCATTTATTTCTCTAATTTTTATGAGCTAGGAAACGGGTTTTAAAATTTATCAAAATTTGTTGCGTAATAAATCAGGTATGCAAATACGTCGTTTACCTCGTCGGAAACCGATAATTATTTCTTTTGATTTCATGAACTCAAATGACAATCACGTAGAATCTACTAGAAAACGATAGTGGAAAATATTCACGTAACTTTTCCGGTAACTATAACGTGAAAAATATTTTGGATGTAGGCTAATGTCTTCCAATCTGGCATCGCTGGGTGTCAGACGACAAACCAACTGCCTGACACTTTCAGTACCTGAATAATGTCAGTGCTAATTATTCCGTGCAAGAAAAAGTGAGATTTTGCCTCACAGCAGTGTTCACAGCAAGTGAACTTTGTTTTCCATTTCGGTTTATGGTTCCTTTTTAGCTGCGTACTAGCTACCAGAAGAAATTTCATTGCCTGATTCAGTGCCTGAATTTTACATGGGATTGAGATAGGAAAATGAATTCCTTTTTGAACTGCATACTGCGCTTGCAGCGGTAATCGATGCTGATGATTATTTTACTTAGCATTGTTAGTTGCATATAAGCTCCACCTCCTGCGCTTTTTCGGTTACATACAAGTTGATTAAAAGTAACGGATGCGAATAAATACAATCTGTGAATGCTACATTAGGAGTTGCATTTGCTGCATTGCAACAATGTGTGCTGCTTGGGTCAGCAACATGAAGCACAAACAGAAAAAAGTTGATCGAATAATCCGTTCGATTTCGTTTTTCTAATGTAAAATAACACTTAATTCTGTTTAGTTTGTTATTTTGTTTACAAACACTTTGAAGACATACTTGCAGCTAGAGTATCTGTATAATAGAGCTATGACATGTCATCCTGGATTTAGGCAAAGTGCCTATAACACTGAACATACTCTTTGTTTCATACAAGTTTTTCACCACTGACAATTTCTGAATCAGTGAAAAATGTGCATATTTTCTTTTTTTCTTTTTAATAGTTCCATATAAACGAATAAATGAAGATCAGTTTTAGAAATTAAAAGACATCGTTTGGGCTAGTAAACATTTTTGACGGAATCTTCTATTATCAGTTACATAATACTTCGAACAAATTTTCAATAAAATCATCGTTCTGATGACTCCAGTACTTTACGTTAGTAACACTAGCACCATCTGCTGCCGTGTTTGCGCTGCGTCATGTATTTCGACATCAGCGCTAGCGTTCCTGCATGTGTCAAATGGGGCACCACAAAATATGTATGAGATTGCATGACAGCGCCCCAGGCGGCGTTGTGCGATGACTGTTGTCCGATAAGAAATTTGAACTGATCGTTTTTTGTGGCGATGGAGCTAGGTTCCAGTGTTACGTCTGTTAGTCTGTGGTTATAGTATCATAATGTAACATTGGAACATCAACAAACATAGTTTTATAAAAAAGACAGAATTATCATAGATTCCCACGGAGAGTCTGAAATTATAGAACTAGTGCTAATGACACTTGATTTTTGATTGTTTTCTAAAATTCTGCAAATTATGACGAAAATAATCGCGCTCCCTTTCTGACATTCACACACTGTTTTCTCATTTTCATCGGATTTTTTTTCAGATTGAGAAAACTTTATCGCAACAACGGAAGCGGAGGAAGCGTGCGGAAGATAAAAAGTTAATATTATTATTACACATGAAATCTACCCAAGAGGGCTGCAGCTGTGCTTATCTCGCTCCACACAACAGGCAGGTGGACGAGGGGCGGCTCCCTCCCTACAGTCAGCGGGATGGTCTTCGCATCGCAACATCACCATCGTAAGAACATTTCCCCAATGTAGCGAACGACAACACATCCAACGTGATCGCAGGGCTCACGTGTGGGAGGGTGCATGTGTAAACTAAAATCGCCGTATGATGGGGGCGATTTGCAACGGATGTAAACTTTGTTCATCCCATTTTGAAACGAAACTTTTGCGGGAAAGGTTTTGTTGGTATCTAACGTTACCGAAATTCGGTTATGGTAAGTTGCCAAGTTGAGAAGTTCGTGCCCCAGTAACTGGATGACAAACTCTATCCAGATGGGTGTATCATTACTGAATAATTAAGTTCCGGAACAAATCACGAACCTCGGCGTTGCAAAGCAGAAATTCATTTCCTGCTTTCGTATCGATGTTGAAGTTTGCTCAATCATTAGACTTGGTTTTGAATGACCGACAATCGAAGTGTCTTTGGCCGTTAAAAGTTTAAAGCCCGTGTTTATAATTTCATTAGCAGTAACAAAGCAGGAACGGTACTGTGAAATGCCAGTTTAACGATTAGCAGTGAGTTCAAACCCACCCTACTTCACAGTATCAGGGGACGATTATGTCGCTTTCTGCAGTTACTGAGAATTTTGCTGTCGTTCCGGATTGTTTGAGGAACTAGTTAGCTTTATGGATCATGATAAAATGTTTGGTCTGCTGGAGTCCTTCCGAAGCCACCTCTCCCGTTCCATCTTACTACCACGAATGCACCGCAAAGCGCACATCTTTCTTCCGCACGTGCGGGGCGGAACTGTTAGCAGCGGGTGGAGTGATGGTCGAATGTTATGTGAAAAACCACTGATAATGGTTGTTCTTCCTTTTCTAATTTCTTGCAGTCCAGCGTTGGCGTTGTCGCGGGAAGCAAGATGTTGGTTTGATGGGGAAAAACGGTCATAAAGCTTCAACGTCAAGTTTTTTTCTGGCAAGCGTTCGGTTTTTGGGATAGTGGAGGAATTGACTTTTCCATGAATTTTAAAAGGAAGTAACGACGATAAATTGAGAGTAAATAATTTCGGTAGGTCAAAACTATTCAAATGACCGTTTCCTTTTTTTCTCGCGAGAACTTTTATTACATTTGCGACTTGTGGTTTGTGTGAAGTGAACAAAATGGTCAAAATTCCACCCATTTTGGGTGGAGGTTCCTGGGGTAGAAGCAGAATTTAAATATCGATCATAATCGAATGTTCTGAGTAAAAAATCAAAAGACGGATAACAAGTCTTCAAAACATAGTATGTAAATTATATTTGAGACATATCATTATTGTTGTGTATAGATTAAATTAATTTATTTTTGATTTCTTATATAACAAAGCAACAGTTTACATAAGACCAACAATTAGATGAATATTTAACATTAAACGGTTCAATAATTTGAACGAAAACTACAACACTGCCAACTGTTTTGATCATAATTTCCGGCTGTCAGATCGCATCATTTTCTATCAGCCAGACTTTAAATAAAGGGACTGTAGATTTACGGTGTCTATGATAAAGACACAACAGGTCAATTAGAACCCTAAAAGTGCTTGTATAACGGCGATGTTAGTAATAAATATTAAAAAAATGGAGAAAATCGGTTGGGTAGTTTTTCGGTAATCGTAAACCTGTTAAATTCATTTTTTTGCAAAACACCATTCAGAGAGAACCGTGTATGAAGTTTCAAATTTAGCTTATTCGGCTGGTGCGAGGTCCGCATTAAATCACTTTAACTTTCTTCCTACATCACTTAGATTTTATTGCCGAGAACTTAACAGTTGATGAATTCAGCGAAATATTCTACAAGTTTTCGGTAAAGTTTTCAAGAACATCGGTAGATCAATTTATTTGCCGAATGTTCGTCGAAATATATTACTGATATCTACACAAAATTCGCCAAGTTCGATCAGCTGTTGGAAAGTTTGCCGAGATGAATTCAGTGTGTATTGCTCAAATATCTCTGAAAATTTAGGGAAATGTTTTCAAGAAAACTTTCAAAAATATTAAGAAAAACTACCGTTTCTGTCCCGACTCATGGCCATTAAAATCACAGTTAACATCACAATAACAGAATAAAACTTTGCTTTATCGAGCTGTATTCGAGGCAGAGTTTTCGTGTTGGAATTATTTGTTAAGCAGGTATTAGACGAAGCAAATATTTGCTATTTTTGGTACGATTTTATTTGTACAAAATAAAATCTGTATTAAAAAATTGCAAATATTTGCTTCGTCTAATACCTGCTTTAGATAGGATAGTAATTTTCGAACCATGCTTTTTACATTCATTGTTAATTCGGAAAACAAAATGAGCTTGTAGGTCGTACGAAAGTTTCTGTTATTGTTGATCGTTGCTATATGGTAACGGTATGTAAACAAGTTTGACATTACTTGCTAGCAGATGAACTCTATCCAGCTTTTTACGCACCATAATGGCGGTCGCTATAATGCGTGTACGTAATATGCGAACCTCTTTGCTGACGTCAGATTTGCGATTTCTGAAAAATTGGCAACACAAATGTTGCCAAATATATTTTTCTTTTGTTCAAATATATGAAGACTTCAATCTGACGTAAGCAGAGTTGTCAAAAGGGTAGGTCATTTATTACGAACTTTGCATTATAGCGTCCGCCATTATGGCGCATAAAAAGCTGGATACATAACCTGTAACAAAACAGCAATGCCAGTGACACTACGTATCTAGAAAAATTTATTTATATTGATTGTTTGATTGTTATTAAACCATAAAATGACATAAGCAACGTGTTCCACGGAAAATTCTAAGCATATTTAAAAAATATATAACAAAGTTTTATCTGTTGCTTGATGTTTGTTCTCAAAAACCTTGAAGTGATCTCTGGCCATCAAAGCATTTTTAGATGCTCTGTAGTACAAATAGCATGCGGAGAAGACATGCTCCTCCACATTCACGAGTGTGTGGACTCATGAGGGACTCCACGTGCACGGACTACACTTGCTAGAACAGTGGTTTTCAACCTTCTTCAGTTCATGCACCCCCTTTTGATAATTTTTACAAGCTTTTCCCCCCCTATGAGCACCATGAAAGAAAAGCTGGAGTAATTAAAAAATATAAGGCTTTTTAAACTTTAATTTTGACCAGGTTTCAAGCAGGAGCAGGAGAACACCAATACACGGGCATACAATTCAGCATCTCTTGTGAAGGTGTGTGTGACGATTTATCGTTAACAAGCACATTTGAAAAAAAAAAATGAAAAAAATGTCGCACCACCGTCAATCACAAAAGCTCATTACATGTGAAATTTTTCCACTCGCAATTCCCCCCCTGCAACGGTTAAATTCCCCCCTAGGGGGGAATTCCCCCCCGGTTGAAAACCGCTGCGCTATGAGGTAGGCGTGCGGAAGCAAGCAGCGAGTAGGGCCAATATTCCATCCTTCTACGGCTGGAAAACATTGCATTTCGATGCAGATGTTTTTAGGCAGGCAATTAGATGGAAGCACGAAGGGGGTGAACTGCTCCCGGATGTGGACCATCTAAATTCGATGCTGTCATGGGCGTGTGACGCCACGATGCCTAGGTCTCGTCCGCCTAGAGAGGGTAGGCCACCGACATACTGGTGGAGCGATACGATAGCAGGCCTGCGCAATGCATGCCTCCGTGCAAGACGGAGGATGCAGCGCGCACGTTCCGACGAGCAAAGAGCGGAACGCGGTGTCGCATTCAGATCCGCTAAGGCAACGCTTAAGAGCGCAATCAGAGCCAGCAAACGAGCCTGTTTCGAACGACTCTGCGCCAGTGCCAATTCGAACCCGTGGAGTGACGCCTACAGGATCGTTATGACCAAGACTAGAGGTGCGCTAGCCCCGGCCGAGCAATCACCAGCGATGCTAGAAACGATCATTCAGGGCCTCTTCCCAAGCCACGAACCAAGTCCCTGGCCTCCGGCTGACGAGTCACCACCTACCGTGAGTGACGGCAGCCGTGCAGAGGCTGGCGATGCGGTAAGGGTGACGGAAGATGAATTGATCGAGATCGCAAACTCCCTGAAGGTAGGCAAGGCTCCGGGACCAGACGGAATCCCGAACTTGACCATCAAAGAAGCCCCCGGGTTGTTCAGGGCGGTCATGCAGAAATGCTTTGACGACTGCCTCTTCCCGGACGTGTGGAAGCGCCAGAGGCTGGTGCTGTTGCCGAAGGTTGGGAAACCACCAGGTGACCCATCGGCATACAGACCAATCTGCCTGCTGAACACGGCGGGCAAGGTGCTTGAGAGGGTAATCCTCAATAGACTGGTGAAATATACAGAAAGTGAAAACGGTCTATCAAGCAACCAGTTCGGTTTTCGAAAAGGTAGGTCCATGGTGGATGCAATTCTCTCCGTCACCAGAACGGCTGAGGTTGCAATCCAACGTAAGAGGAGGGGCATTCGTTACTGCGCGATCGTCACGCTTGACGTGAAGAACGCGTTTAACAGTGCCAGCTGGGACTCCATAGCCCTAGCGCTACAGAGTCTCAGAGTGCCGACGTCGCTGTACGAAATTCTAGGCAACTACTTTCAGAATCGAGTGCTAGTGTATAACACAAACGAGGGTCAGAAAAGCGTTCCGGTTACCGCAGGTGTACCGCAAGGTTCCATCCTGGGTCCGGTACTGTGGAACGCTATGTATGACGGCGTGTTAAAACTAACACTCCCTCCTGGGGTGGTGATCGTGTGCTTCGCCGATGACATAACTCTTGAGGTCTATGGCGAGTCTATTAGAGAGGTAGAGTTGAAGGCCGCGCTATCAATACGCGTAGTGGAAGACTGGATGCACTCCAGGAAACTGGAGCTAGCGCACCATAAGACTGAAGTTATTGTTGTAAATAACAGAAAGTCTGAGCAGGAGGCATCGATTAGTGCCGGTACATGCACTATCGCCTCAAAACGCTCGTTGAAGCTTCTGGGGGTTATGATCGACGACAAGCTCACGTTCGGGAGCCACGTCGATTATACCTGCAAGAAAGCTTCCATGGCTGTGGCAGCGCTGTCTCGCATGATGGCAAACAGCTCAGCGGTTCGTAGCAGCAGGCGCAAAGTCCTTGCTAGCGTGACCACGTCCATACTCAGGTATGGAGGACCAGTGTGGTCCAAGGTATTGAGTACCTCGTGCCATCGCGGCAAACTCGAGAGTACGTACAGGCTAATGTGCCTAAGGGTCGCGTGCGCATACCGAACAGTGTCGTACGAGGCGGTTTGCGTCCTGGCTGGCATGATGCCCATCAGCATCATCGTCAAAGAGGATGTAGAATGCTTCGACCAACGCGACACGAGGGGTATTCGCAACACCATACGGTCATCCTCAATGGCCAGGTGGCAGCGGGAGTGGTCCAACACTACAAAAGGTAGATGGACACACCGACTCATTCCAGAGTTAGCAGGCTGGATTAATAGGCACCATGGGGAAGTAACCTTCCATCTGACACAGATCCTGTCAGGCCATGGCTGCTTTAGGCAGTACCTGCATAGGTTCGGGTACGCCGAGTCCCCTATGTGCCCCGCTTGTACGGGTGCGGAAGAAAGCGCAGAGCATGTGTTCTTCACATGTCCGTGCTTCGAGCGGGTACGGTACGAAATGCTGGCAATAAGTGGGATGGACACCACGCCAGAGAATATAGTGCGTAGGATGTGCGAAAATAGGGAAATCTGGGATGCGGTCATCACGGCAGCATCACAGATCGTTAGTATTTTGCAGGGCACCAATCGACGGGAAACCATCGACGTGCCCCAGTTAGTTAACGGTTAAATAACTGGCCTGTATAGGCTGCTCTGCTACCCATAGAGGTAAGTGCGAAAAGCACGACGGGCCCTCTCCCTGAAGTAATGCCTAACGGCGGTCCCGGGGAGACAAAGGGCTGTAGCTGTTCAGCTTAGGTTGCTCAGCATGGGTAAAAGCAGGGGTAGTAGTAGGGGTTCAGGTTTAGTTAGTAGTTTTACTTTAGGCCTGTGACTGAGTGGTCTGTTTACCGGCAAGGTACCTAGGGCTTCCCATAAAGTGCTTTCCGTGGTTTTTAGGAACATGCCAGGCACTTGGGAAGCTCCTCACAGTCTTTCTTTTTATGGCCTGCACCACCGCAATGCCTTGGCTCTTGTCGAGCTCTTGCAGTAGTATGGCCAGGGGCATGCTGACCAGCCAATCTCATCTGCCGATGCTATTCGGAAAGTGGCTACCTGGCTCTTCTGGACCCTTTCAAAGGCGGATTGACTCAGTGGACTGGGTGGTTGTTTAGTCGCCACTTCGTCTTGGTCTTGGTATCCTGGATCAAAGAAACAAGACATGAATGATGCTGATTTATGACTTTCGTAAGCCGCGGTAGGATTGTGCTAGTGAGGGTGAGATTTTGCCATACAAATCCTTTGTTTGTCAGCCATCTCATGGCGATCACAAGACCAAGCCTTCTTTAATAAGTTTCCTCCAGTATTTAACCAAGAAAAACTAGTCATCTGACCCGGAAGAGATGGCTGACAAGTCATGGGTTGTAAGAACTGGCAAAGAAAAGCTGCGGTCGTTTGCAAAAGGCTGTAAAAAGCTGCAAAACCAGAGGGCTAATTAGAGTTCAGTACTCATTTGACATATATACATTTATTGTCTTACATCAGTTGCATTTGCGCTCAACATGTTATGCCCGATGCGCTTTGGTCAGGAAATCTCCTGAGTCATTTTGCACTGTCGGCTCGTCTTGTCAAATAGAAAAAATGCTTAACGCTGGCAAAAATTACCTTGGCTTGGAAAATCAATCACACCGCCCATCGTTCGGCTTTGCGGAGCAAAACTTCGGTTTTAGGTGTAAAACTTCGGCTTTCTCATTTACTGAAGAGTAACCGATTCGTTTTTCCCGTGCAGAATGAATAGGAGTGAGCAGCTGCTTGTCAGGTGTAGTGTGAATGGATCACGCGCGCGGAGTCCTTTGATTCCCGCGTAGTGCAAGCAGTGCTGATAAAAGTCATTTTCCCCAGCAAAATTCTTCGAAAATTACAGCCAATCATTTTCAATTTTCACTTCCAATGATCGCAGCACTCTTTCAGACACACTACACGGTTAAATGAAGCTACCTAATTATGAGTACGAAAACAACCTGTTTTTGAGTTCGCCTAAGCGAAGTTCGATTTTGAGTAACTTTTATAAGGTGACATTGGTAGAAAAAACTCACATGATGGATTAATACAGTATACTTATTTTTGAGTGAAATATTCTAGGTTGTATTAATTATGAAATTGATAGTTTGCTTCGATCCCTTCCATCAATAATTTTCGCTGCTCGAGGGGTTTTGTTTCACCTAAATCTGGACGAAAATTTTTTATCTGCCAGTGCTGTCAAAAAAGAAACAGTTGTGAAATCAACAGTGTTTTTTTTTACGTGAGCAAAAACTTGGTTTTCTTGTGCAAAAAGGTTTGCAGTAGTATTTTGTTTGCTTTGAAATATTTAGAACTTTCATCGATTAGCGAAAGGTAAGGTTTGAGATTTTTAAATGCGAAATTCTCCATAGTCTAATATTCAATAAATTCTGTTCCTTGTAGACCTCCTTTCGAAAGCAAAACCAACCGCGCAAAAAGTGGTATCGCCTGCGGGGACACTGAACCGGAGAATGAAATGTTGGTGTGCGCCAGTGTGACACGGGCCGGATTTTGGTTTTCCGGAAATTTATAGCGTCGAAGATCCCACCAGGAAATCGAACGGCCGCACCTCGAAACCGATTGTATGATAAGCAACTTTCGGTGGTTGAAGGGAAAATAAACAATGAAGTGTTATTTTTCGTGTTTTGAGTTTAAAAAAAACCGGAATTTTAAATTTTACTGCAGAAATTCTCAATGCTTATTTTGAGTAGTTTGAGCTTAATTATGAGTAGTTTTATCGATTGTTGAGTAATTTTTACCCAATTTGCAGTTCATACCAAATTCCCTACTTTTGGGTACTCAGTACTATCGAATTGAGTAAAAAGAACTTAATTTTGAAATTACTTATTTTTGTAGAAATATGGAACCATTCAAATATTACATAACGCGGAATTTGGCAATTTTCAATACCCACCCACCCCCACGTAACGCAATTTTACATGTTTGCCACACGCAATGTAACGCTTCGCTGAATACCCCCCCCACCCCTGAGCGCGTTATGTATTATTTGAATGAGCCCTATGTCATTACAAGCTACTTAGTTTTGGGTGGAGTTTACTCACTGATATGTTAAAGCTACCCACTTTGCATTACCATTAATCTGTAAATCAAACTAGTTGTGGGTTAAATTGACGAACTTAATCGTTAAAACTACCTATTTTTGTTGATAATCATAAACCGAAACATCCTATCCTAATATGCTCTGGAACTAGTCATTTTTGTATCTGTTTTATTTCATATGCTACCAATTTTCAGGTATATTTCGTTATCCAATTATAGGTATGATCATATAACTCAAAAGTAGGTACAGCCTCTCTACTCAGGTTTTGAGTTTGTGCGCTTTAAGGGGATTTTGAGTGATTTCTACTTATGTATAGGTTTTTCCCGGTAAGCATGTAGATTTTCGTCCTAGTAACGTGCTGTTATACTCAGATGAAATAGATCGCGCGCATCGTTCACGGTTACGGAATCAAATTTGACGGCAAATCCTACCAAATGATCTTCACTTCAAAGCGAAAAAAAAAAACAAACAGTCCACTCAACCAAAATAAACCTCAACGAAACACTTTTTCACTGACACTGACCGATGCCTTGACAATCTTCGTTAACTGATAAACTGATTTTGTTGTCTTGCTTCCATCGCATGAAATATAATGAGGTGTTTTGACAGTTCACTTCCATGCAAAAAGTGGGAAGGGAGAACTCTGAAAGGATTGTAAAAAAATAAAGTTTATGGATGCTTTTTTTCACTTTCACTCAAGAGTGTCAACAAATATCAACCCTGAGTGCAAGTGAAAAATACACCTTGCTCTTCGGTCGCCCGGAGGAGAAAACCAAGTCTGGTAATGACAGTAAAAATTGATGAAAAACTGGGTTTAACGAGTTAGGAGTGTATTATTGATATGTGCAAAGTTCCATAACAATCGGTTTAATGGTTATTGAGATGTCATCTAAACAAGAAGACGTGGAGAGCATAGTGTTCCGCCTGGTTCGTTTAGCAAACTATGAAACGTAATCCCTATGTGTTAGTTAACTCCCTAAAAGGTGCAGAAAATCCGACTCAAAATAAATTTTTGGCGGACACTTTTGTCTGGTGCGTTTTTTTTTTCTAGTACAGGCCTGGTTACAATTCACTCGTCAAACATTCTTATTATTTTGAGTGTCTTTTCTCGAAGAAGTGATTGTTTTTTAATTTGGGATTTTTTCCACAAAACTTAAATTAAGACTTTTTTTCAGCTACCAGTATTTTTTGAAATTTTTGGCTGTTGTTCTATGAATTTTTATAATTTTGCCTGTTTAGTCTTGTATGACTTAGTTAGTCTTCGATTAAATATTTTTTGTTTTTCCCAGTGTCTATATATGAATAAATATTTTTTGATTGCTGCTGTTTTTTTAGGAATGATAGCTCGGTCTGTCAGGTCTGCTTATGATAATTATAAAAATCAGGAAATCACAAAAGCATCAGATTATAAAATCATCAAACAACTAAACGTTTTGAGTTCACTTTCTAATTTTCTTTATTTTATTCTATCGGTAGAATGTATAATTAAAAAGAAAAATAAATATGCTTAATGACAAACAACAATTTCAAATTGTATCGGTTGTATTTTCTGCTGACAGGCTGGAATATTGATTTCACTGTTTCAATCTCAAATTTCAACATTTTCAAGTTTGAACTTTCGAATGCAAACCGTCGCTGGATGTCCGTCAGTATCTAATGATTGTTTGCTTCACCACCCACGTTGGGCATCAATCCGTTTATCATCGGGTGGGTGCCTTTAATGCGGTGAAGCGCCTTGCAGTCGGTCCTGCTGCGGCGTAGTTTCGAGTCCAAGAACGAGTTGTCGCGTGTAAAATAAATATATGACAATAATCCATTAGTTATTGGAAAAGTTACAGCAATGTGTTTGCCTGCTGGTGATTTTTTTTCCGCTCTTCTTGTTTGCTCCTGTGGTTATGGTTTTATCGCTGAAACAATTTCCAGAACATGCTCTTTTTCTTATGGGGACGGGTCGAAGAGGGAAAGCAATCCGCTTATTGTTCACGAAAATGGGTTTTGAAACCATTAAATCTTGCCAGCAATAGATAGTGAAAATCCATAATCATAAATTTATATTTCCTATCATTTGGTGTAATGTGAAAGCCACTTTCGATGGTGGTAGGAGAAATACGTATGTTACATTTTCGCAATTTGCGCTGCTTCGAGCGATTTCGCGCTATCTAGCTAGTTAAAATTAAGTTAATTCATATTCGAATCACGTCAGTTTACGAAAAGTAGTTTGTCCTTGGGTTTTAGAAATGCGTAGTAGAACAGCAAACACAGCAAGCTCAGTATACCACTGGCGATGGTGAGGTAATGCAAAAAGAGGAACCACCAAGACTCGAACGTACCCAGATGGTACCAGAGAGCGCTCATAGCGATATTTTCCGCGAATACAATCACGAAGTAGCCGATGTACCAGGTTCGAACATGAACGAATTTGATCTTGAATTCCAACAGTGAAAACATGTAGATGTAGGCCAGGAATAGATAGAAGTAATATCGTTCCAGCTTTTCGTGAAATCGTACTTCGTAGATGATACACGCGATCATCAGCAGGTAGTGGTTAAGGCAAACCATCCAAAAGTAAGTTGGGAAGAACACGTAGAACACGGACAGTGCTATCATGCGCATCAGTAGGAATGTTACCCAACCGGCGAATGACACCGTTTTTCCAATAAGATCATCATCTTCAAGTCCTTGAATCATCTTTCTCCGAGAAGGAAGTGAAATCGTATCACCATCCACCTGATCTGGAGTTTTTTCCTCATTGTGCTCGAATAATCCCTTGGGAAGTCGAGGTACATGATCTTTTATGAAGTTTTCAGTGTTGAATACGAATATATCCTTCAGTGCGGATGCTCGGTGCATGATGTAGGCAGCCGGGGTTGGAGGGGCTGGCGTTCGTGGACTTTGATCGAAAGTTTCGTCAAAAACAGGATCTTCGTATTCGTCATCGCTGGCTTCAGCGGGAGCAGCTTCAATCTTTGCGTCATCCGTGCGCCGAACGTAGTCACGGATCTCATCAATGTTATCGATCAGATCCTGTTTGAAACTGACCGTCGGCGATAACGAATCTACAGTATCGGAAACGGTCAGCTTATCATCATCTGTAAAGTTTTCGTAGGGATCCTTGTGTTTCTTGGAAGAATAAGAGTCGTAGTTTGATTGGTCTACATACATGGTTTTGCGATGAATGCCCGATCCCGAGGGCTCCGTATCGTCTCCGTACTTGGAGTAAAAATTTCGCATGATGTTCGGAACCATTGGATCGCTTTTTGGAGTGGTATTTGAAGTGTTCCGAACTAGAACGCTTTCGGCTGTGCTTGTTGTTCTCATAAAATGACGTTTTCGCGCCTTCACTTGTTCTTCAGAACTCCATGGATAGCAGCGGCCTACCACCTTTTGGCTTTCGAATCTTTGGTAGGATGTCACTATCGAGCTCATTGTGAGGAAGGAGAAAATAATGCTCACAACCTGCGCGGTAACAGTTTCGTAATTCCGAAAGGTGTTACCACGCAAGAGAATGTACAGCTGGAGAAGCATCTGCGGAGCGGATTGTAGAAACGCTTGCAGGAAGTGATACAGTTCGTATGGTGAAGTCTCTCTAATTTTGTTTACAGCATGTACCCTTCCATAGGAACTGCGGTCGTGAAATAGTGCTTCTATACTCCAGAACAATCTTCGATTAAACCTAAAAGAACCGTAATGCTCAACACATTTGTTTTCACTTCCACCACGTCCATTAACCCTCTAGTGCCCAGATTAGTTTTTAGACGGACTTCGAAAAAATCATTATGCAGCTTTATTAACATTTTCCAAGTTCTTATTGAAGCTTTTTAGAGGTTCAACTTAAGACCGTCTAAAGGCGGCACTGGGCACTAGAGGGTTAAAACATACCTATAAATCGCCGCTACGGGAAACAGTAGCAGAATCGCCAAATTCTTCCCAATAAATTGCCACGTTCGCTTGTCACAACCCACCGTTTCCGGCCAGTTACTGAGCGATGACAGAATAACCGAGAAGCAGGCGATAGCCGGCAGCCAGAGCAAAGCGAATGTGAACCATGCCCACGAGGGGTTTTCATTGTGAAAATGTTCTATCACCAGTAAAATATCGGCCGTCATCACGACGGTGTAAACCAGCAGCTCGGAGACAACCGGAATGAGAAAACTGAGCACTATCTGCGTTCGGGTTTTAACTTGGTAACCCAGTACACACCTGGGAACACCATCCAGGGCGTCCATGTTTCACGGCTACCGAAAACTCACTTGCGTTGCGTTGACAAAAAAGTGAATCACTTGGCCACGCACTCACGTAAAGGTGTTAGTGGCAAGATAAGAGACCGTCGCGAACTGATAAAAGCCCGAACTGGTCGAGGTTCTGTTTTGGTTTAGATAACGACTGGCAGTTTGTTGTTTTTGCTAGCCGAAGGTGGCAAGTTCGTTTGGGTGAGAGATACCGAATGATACTGTTGTACTTGGGCAACGTCCGCGACAGCTTATCTATTTTGTTTGATTTCTATGAATAACGATGTTTGTTGTGTTTCTTGACTCGCAGAAACCATACGATAAAATTAAGTAGCTGTTCTTGAACCTTTTTTAGTTTTTTTTTACTAGATAGCAAATTCAAATATTTTAAAGGTTTCAAGAGTGATCTTTTGAATCAAACATGATGATTTCTGAAAGCATGTTTCAAGTATTTTCAAGACAAAAAGCCAAGCTTTGGTGCATTCCGATTTGGAACTCGACCTTGTGTTTATCATACTGACACTAACAGTCTCTTCCGATCCGAGACTCGAAGCTACGACGACCTCCTTGTTAGGTCAGCATCGTACCTAAAGACCAGCTGGGAAAGACGTACTAGGCAGTCTGATAAGTAACTGAAAAATGAAACACGGAGACGTTTTGCCTTTTTCCTAGAAAGGTATAGCAATCACTGGAAAAACCAAAGGTATTAAAGTGCCCCAAAGAGTCGAATCTCGTATTTCAATCGACTTAGTTTGACGAGCTGAGCATTTTCTGTATGTGTGTGTGTGTGTGAGTGTGTATGTGTGTGTGTGTGTGTATGTGTGTGTATGTAACGCTCTCCCAATCTCACTCGATTTTCTCAGAGATGGCTGGACCGATCTTCATGAAATTAATTGCAAATGAAAGGTCTCTTTGCCCCATAAGACCCTATTGAATTTCATTGCAATCGGATTTTTAGTTTAGAGGCTATGTTTAAAAATGTGAAAATCACGAAACATCATTATCTCAGAAACTACTCAACCGATTTTAACAAAATTTGCTTTAATTGAACGGGCTACTTAAAAAACCCTTAACTTTTGAGTTTCATGGAGATTGAACGTGTGGTTCAGAAGTTATTTAAAGAAACGTGTTCTGGAGAGTGTTTAATCTCACTCATGTTTCTCAGAGATGGCTGAACCGATTTCCACAAAATCAGTGTCATATGTAAGGTCTAGTTACCCCATAAGACCCTATTGATTTGTTTTGCAATCGGACTATTACTTTGCCTGTTATGTTTAAAAATGTGATATACAGCTTTGAAATGAAACATATTCCGAAGACTACTTAAACTCACTCACTTTTCTCAGAGCTGGCTGAACCGATTTCCACGAAATTAGTGTCAAATGAAAGGTTCAGCTGCTTCATAACACCCTATTGAATTTCAATGTAATCGGTCTGTTACTTTGTCTGTAATGTATCAAAGTATGAAAATCACGAAACTTCATTATCTCAGAAAGTACACAACCGATTTGAATAACATTGATATCAAATGAACGGGCTAGTTAAAGGGTAATTGATGAATTTAATTGTGATTAAACACGTGGTTCAAAAATTGTGAAAAGAAACATGTTCCGGTGACTTCTCAAATTCACTCGTTTTCCCAAAAACGGCTGGACTAAATTCAACAATCTTAGTGTCAAATAAAAAGTTTGACTTTCCCATAGGTTCCCATTTTATTTGACTATAATCGTATTTTTATTCCAACCGTTATGTATTAAATTATAAACACAACGAAAGTCTATTATCTCAAAGATCACACGACTTATTTGAACATATCTAGTGTCATTTAACGGGTTGTCTCTCAAACTCACAAGTAAGAAATTTCATAGCAATTTGATATGTGGTTCAAAAGTTATGAAAAGAAACGAAATTCAAAGACTATTTAAAACTGTAACTGCTTTGATCAAAACATATGGTCTCAACAAAATTTAAATTTGGTACTGTGCTATTCGTACGTTCCCAGTATTGCTTGTGATTGAAGTGTACGAAATTCAAAGTCATTTCTTTTATTTCGCTATTTCTTCAGCACGAATATTTTACTCCTAATTAATAATTTTTTTAACTTTTTGCCCTTCTCCTAGAAAGGTATAGCAATCACTTGCAAAACCGAAGATATGAAAGTGCTCCAAAGGGCCGAATGGCATATGTCACTCGACTCAGTTCGACGAGCTGAGCATTTTCTGTATGTATGTGTGTGTTTGTGTATTTGTGTGTGTGTGTGAGTGTGTGTGTGTATGTGCAGATTTTTATTTTCACTCACTTTTCTCAGAGATGGCTGGACCGATTTTAATGAAATTATATGCAAATGAAAGTTCTGGTTGCCCCATAAGACCCTATTAAATTTCATTGTAATTGGGTTTTTATTTTAGAGGTTATGTTTAAAAATGTAAAAATCACGAATGATGAATTATGATTTACCACGTGGTTTCAAAGTTTGGCTGCCCTATACGTTCCCATTTTATTTGATTATAATCGAACAAAGAAAAGAAATTCAAAGGCTATTTAAAACTATACCTGCTTTGATCATTATATGTGGCCACAATATAATTTAAATGTGGTATCGTACCATTTGAATGTTCCCGGTATCGCTCGTGATTGAATTGTTCGAAATTAAGAGTCATTTCTTTTATTTCACTATTTCTTGAGCATTTACATTACGTCAAATTCCATATTTTATACTTCTATTACAACATCATTATTTTAGAACCCAAAAAGTGAATACACATTTATTGGATTGAAGCGTTCATGTAAATCTATTTTTACAAATAATAAGTTCGAATGAGAAAGGCTGGGTCTGACCGCTAGGTGGATTAATTTAGGTTTTTTTGGTCAAAGTTGGTTTTATATTTCAACATACTCTCCTTTTGGGTCGATAGAGCGAGTCGATTTTCTAACTTTTTGATACCGTCCGAAAAGTACTCGATCGGAAGGTCTCCAAAATGCTCCTCAGCTTCAGATATGAGCTCCTCATTTTAGTTAAAACGCTTACCGGTGAGCCATCTCTCCAGGTTGGGGAAAAAGTTATAGTCGCTGGGGGCCAGGTCTGGTGAATATGGTGGCTGAAGAACCAATTCGAAGCCGATTACATGCAATTTGGCTTGTGCAGCTAAGCATGAATGAACAGGCGATTTCGATTTTCAATCGGTCTAATTATGATGAATAGTTTGCTCCGGTTATGGTTTTACCTTTTTATTTATTTATTTATTTATTCATTCATTAAAAAAACTATATTTATCTGACAATGATGAGTCTTAATGAATAATTAAATTAAAAATATAATCAGGTTGTTCGTAAAACATCAATAATTCGCTGACGAAATACATTAATCGACATATCGAAGTCAAATAACTCATAAAACTCATTGAAGCGGCGGCATATGGCGCGAATCGGATCGTGGGAACCACCTTAGCGTTGGCCTTAGCGATAATGCTGTCATAATGGTTTTTCAATGTTAATCCGGGATCCAAAACTACTCCGAGGTTTTTTATATACTCTACACGAAGAAGATGCTGATTTTCTATGGAATATGTAAATTCGATTTGCATACGCTTTCTATTAAAAGAAATTGTGTTGCACTTTTCTATACTTAGCGTTATGCAGTTCTTTCTACACCAACTCACAAACGTGTCTAAGTAGTTCTGTAGCTCCATGCAATCACGCAGACACTTAATTTTTTAAACAGTTTCGTATCGTCAGTAACAGAAGAGCAGCATCGTTGATGAAGATGGAGAAGAGTAACGGATCCAGGTTACTACCTTGAGGAACTCCTGACATCAGAGCCGGATTTATGATTGTGGGGGCCCGGGGTCCAGTTTTAAAGGAAGGCCCAAAATAAAACAAAACCTTTTTTTATCGAACGAGTTCGAGATTTGGACCAGAGGTGCCAGATGATTTTGAAAGATGTCTGCAGCTGATTGAAAACCAGAATTTTTTTTTAGATATTTGAAAAAAGTTGAAAAGGTTGTTTATAAGACACGACCGCAGAGTTAACGTAGAATACGACAGCCTTTTTTATGTCAATGTATTTCTTGGAATAGGTTTAGGAATACACTCAATTGGGGTTAACTATTTTAATGGTATCTCTGCTCCAGATGACTAGCTCCAGATGATAGCCGGCACCGGTAACGACAATGAACAACAGCAGAAGCTATGTGTAGCTATGCGGTTTCACTTGCTGCCGTATCCAAAACAAGAATGAAATTGATTTGTTTTGAGGCTGTATTTTGTATCAAGTTGCACCATGATATCTTAATTTGGGCAGTGAAGAGGCTATAGTGCATTCCCCATCTATAGTATAACAGTTCAAATAAAAATTTTCTGTATTTCACGATAGCGTAGATAATTTTACAACTAATTGCTGAAAATAGTAAGACTTCAGCGAAAAATTATGTGAGTCAGGCTCACTAGCTCAAAAATTCTTCAGATACACTTTGAGGCTTAGCTGAAGTCGAAAGTGGTTAATTGTGCTTGTCAATGCCATTTATTGACAACTGAATATTTTTTTTCAACATGGCAAATTTTTCATTCATGAATGATTTACAGTGATAGTTAAATTCAACATGAGGCGATTTATTTGCAGTTTTATATGTAAATTTTAATCGCTACACTACTAGCCACACATGCTATATAGCAAGCCACACACGCTATAAGCATGCACACACGCGCTACAGACATGCATATACGCTATAAACATACACTCTATATAGCTGTTTCGCTATAAGCACACACACGCTATAAAGCTATATAGCAAGCCACGCACGCCATATAACAAGCCACGCACAGACACGCATGCATGCACAGACACGCTAGACATGAACACGCTATATAGGAAGCCACACACGTTATGTAGCAAGCCACACACGCTATATAGCAAGCCACACACGTTATGTAGCAAGCCACACACGGTATATAGCAAGCCACACACGCTACATGGCAAGCCACGCACGTTATAGACATGCACACGCTGTATAGCAAGTCACACCCGCTAGCCTCACACCTTATAGCGTGCATGTCTATAGCGTGTGTGGCTTACTATACACACGCTATAGACATGCACAGACACGCTAGACACGCACACGCTATATAGCAAGCCACGCAAGCTAGCCACACACCTTATATAGCTAGCGACACACGCTATAGATATTCACACACGTCATGTGCACACACCGTATGTATACATACGCTGGGTAATGGTGATTTCTCAAACCACCTGGAGGTGCGAGTCTCTTCCAATCTCGAGTTGTATTCACCCAACGATATCTGAATTGGATTACCGCTGGTGGGGTCCAACTCGGATCGAAGAGAAGCCGAACTGAAAGAGATAGGAACTGCAGCTAACCACTATCACCGCCGTTGTTGCCCGCTGCTGATCCACGCTGCCTTCGCCTACTGCTTCAATGTTGATGTCCGCTGCAGCTGCCTGCTGCTAGTAAACTGATTTGCTTGAGGAGAAACGGTCTCTTATATAGCCCAAAGAGTGCATTCCCGGCTAACAATGTACTCTATTCTGTCGTTCTTTTTGGGAAAAAGCAGTAGGCGACCAATAAAAAGTCGACAATGCGTTTCGACAATGTTCAACAATTTTCAATACAATAGTACAATAGTTCGAACAATCAGATTACAATTTACTGCATTTGGACGGGAGCTTAAATGATTTTCCAATTGATTGCTGTAAAAATGACAGAAATCGGTTGGATACTGACTGAGTTTAAAACGTTTGAAATTGAACAATCGTGACGCTCTCGATGTTTTCGGTTTTGAAATTATAATATATTGAAGTTGGGTCCCTGTATATGTTGTCGTAAGACGTATTCTACGCCAAAAAATTTATTTTTTCAATGTATATTTTTTACAAAGCATTATTAATTTTCACAGTTATTCCTTACAAACAAAGCTTTCTGTGCTACGACTCTCGAGTAAAGTGAATGATACAATATAAATTTTCAATCTCAAAAATTATCTAATTATGTTACGTAAAAATATTTTTGTTTGAAAAGTTGGTTTTATTTTTAAACATACTCTCCTTTTAGGAACACAGCGAGTTCAACGATTTTCTATCTTTTTGATACCTTAGCTTAGCTTAGCTTGACTGACTGCACATATCAATGGTTGCACTCCGTGATTGATCCGAATCAGTAAAATTGCACAGTGAATCAACTAAATGGGGCTAGGAGTCACCGACCATTCTCATTGTACAAGTTTAAGTGACTGAACACTTTAAAGGATCAATAACGACGCCGGCCACGTCCTTGCAATCAGGTAGGAAGAGGGTAGGGATGTTGGTGTGACCCTTGCTATTTGATTTTCTATCTTTTTGATACCGTCCAAAAAGTACTCGTTTGGAAGGTCTCCGTAATACGTCTCAGTTTCAAATATGAGCTATGAGATATGAGTAAAAACGCTTACTGGTGAACCATCTCTTCAGGTTAGGGAACAAGTAATAGTCGCTGGGGGCAAGGTCTGGTGAATGCGATGACTGAAACCGATTCCATGCAATTTTTCTTGTGGAACTAAGCATGAATGAACAGGCGCATTGTCGTGATGATAAAACGGTTTTTTCTTTTACAAATGCGGTCGTTTTTCGGCGATTTCTATTATCAATCGGTCTAATAATGAAGAATAGTATGCTCCGGCTACCGGTGCATCCCAAAATACGGAGGCCATAACCTTTCCGGCTTATTGTTGCGTTTTTGGACGCTTTAGAGCACTTTGGACCGGTAAAACCCACTGGTTTGCATGTTGCGTTGACTTAGGAGTGTGATAATGGATCCAGATTTCATCCATGGTTATGAATCGGCGCGAAAACTCGGTCGATTCGCGCGAAAATAATGCCAAATTTTGCTGGGAAGTCGTCACACGAGTTCGTTTTAGATCCACTGTGAACAAACGCGGCACCGACCGCGCGCAGAGGTTCTTCATGCCCAAAACTGAATGTGCGATATTACCCACGCGTTCCAATGACATACTTACAGCATTAGTTACCTCTCTCAATTTCACTTGAATATCATTCAACGTCATATCATGGTTTTTTTCGACGTTTTCTGGAGTAGTGTCCTCTTTCGAGCGTCGATCGATCGTTCAGCATCAACGGTGCTCGTACGGCCCCAACGAAATTCGGTAAGCCACTTATGAACCGTTCCAACCGACGGTGCAGAGTCCCGGTGATACTTATCCTGCTAGGCATTGGTCTCGGATATCGTTTTCTTGCGTAGATAGTAGTGTTTGATCAAAACTCAAGACTCAGAATTTTCCATATTAAGAAAAAACTCGGAGGTTAGTTGCTTACCAGTGCAGTAACTTGTAAATGCGTTGGCTGAAGTTTTGACAGGCGTCATTTGAAGGATCAAGCTCGACAAAAATAGTTCATATTAGTGAATACTAATGTCATCTCTTAGAATTTTAGGGTATTTATCAGACTGCCCAGTAGGCTGTCCCAAAAAAATCGATGTTGAAAAGGTCAAGGTGCTCAGCCCTAAATTGGAAGATAATGTTATTTATAGCATTTTTGTAGATTATTTCGACTTTCTAAAAAATCGTTTTCAGGTTGCCCAAACGTGATTTATGAAAAAATGACTTTTTCAAGCTACAAAACCACTCTTCTGCACTTTTTGCAAATCTGTTCGATTCCTTAATTTTTCCATATATTTTTTTATTTTTGTGGGGTTGTTTTTGAATATTTAGCATGGTTTAGTTCAGCATTGCATTCAATTATTTGACTCACAGAGCCCATTGAACATCACAAAACAATGAATTTTTCTCAAAATTTTCAGATAAAACCCTCCTTACTTACTTTTACTTTTAAGGCGACAGACCGATTATCGATCCAGTGCCGAATCCAGAATACGTCGCCATGTCCCTCGGTCTTGGGCTGCTATCCTCCAATCGCCCCTAACACCTATTTCGCGTGCATCCTCGTCGACAGCACACATCCAACAAGTGCGGGGTCTACCTCGAAGTCGACGACCTCTATCGGGATTCCTGCTAAATATAGCAGGCATTCGCTTGACGCTCATCCGGCATTCTCGCTACATGCCCAGCCCACTGAAGCCTGCCGTGTTTTATCCGCTTGACTATATTCGCCGATTTGTATGCCTGGTACACTTCATGGTTCATGCGTCTGCGCCAAACACCATTTTCTAGTTTGCCGCCAAGGATTGAACGCAAAATCCTACGCTCAAAAACACCAAGAGCTCGCCGATCAGCCTCTTTCAGCGTCCATGATTCATGGCCGTATAGAGCCACCGGAAGAATCAGTGTTTTATAGAGTGCTAGTTTATTACGGATTTGCAGACTGCGGGACCTTAGCTGGTTACGTAGTCCGTAAAAGGCCCTGTTTGCGGCTCCTATTCGCCTCTTTATCTCACGGCTAACCTCGTTGTCACATGTCACTAATGTAAGGTAAATAAATTCGTCGACTACTTCAAATGTTTCCCCATCTAGCACCACCGCAGCACCAACATCCGACGGACTACCACGCACTCTGCCAGCTATAACGTATTTCGTTTTGGCAGAGTTTATGACGAGCCCTAATCTCGCAGCTTCCCTCCTGAGAGGTCCGAAGGCCTCTTCCACAGCTCTACGGTTGATACCAATGATGTCGATATCGTCCGCAAAACCGAGAAGCATGTGCGACTTCGTAATGATGGTGCCGCTTCTCTGCACACCAGCCCTCCGCATAGCACCTTCCAATGCGATGTTGAACAATAAGTTCGACACCCCCTACGCCCTACTTCAAACCATCTAAGGTCACGAACGAGTCCGATATCTCACCGGCTATCCTGACGCTCGATGTAGAACCTTCAAGGGTGGCACGAATCAGCCTAATCAGCTTTGTTGGGAAGTCATGTTCGATCATAATCTGCCATAACTCATTTCTCTTGACTGAATCGTACGCCGCCCTGAAGTCTATGAACAGATGGTGCGTCTGCAAGTTGTATTCCCGAAATTTATCGAGGATTTGTCGCAAGGTAAACATTTGGTCCGCTGTGGAGCGTCCCCCTCGAAAACCGCATTGGTACTCGCCAACAAAGGTTCCCTGCAACGGCCTCAGTCTGTGGAATAGGATGCGGGAGAGAATTTTGTACAAGGTATTGAGAAGAGTTATGCCCCGATAATTGCTACAGTCCAGGCGATGGCCTTTTTGTAGATCGGGCATATGAGACCCTCCAACCAGTCCGAGGGCAATTCCTTATCAGACCACACTCTTAGCATGATCCGATGGATGGCACGATACAGCTGTTCGCTCCCGACTTTGAAGAGTTCGGCGGGAATGCCGTCCTTCCCGGCTGCCTTGCAGTTTCTTAGCTCTTTCACTGCTTTCTTCACCTCGCCCATGGATGGTGGGTCCACAGCTTGACCATCGTTCTCAATAGTCATCCTGCTCTTTTCAACTCCACTGTTTCCCTCACCGTTCAACAGCACACTGAAGTGTTCCTTCCAACGCTCGATTCCTGATTCCGTTGACCTTCTTTTAGAAGCTCCTCGCATCGTGCCTGGAGAAGCAACCTTCCGCCTCCGCAAGAATACGCTCCCAATGCTGTCGTTTCTTCCGGCGATGGAGTCTCTTTTCAGCGGCTCTTGCATCTCGATATCTACCCATGCTCTGACGAGTCACAGCCGTGGCCAACATGTGACCCCTGGCGCGGTTCTTCTCTTCCGTCACTCGCTGGCACTCAGCGTCAAACCACTCATTGGGCGCAGCTGCCGCAGTTGTACCCAACACTTCTCGCGCTGTAGTGCTGATCGAACTGTGGATGTGCCTCCACTGTTCATTCAGGTTCCCTTCAATGTCTTCAATTTTCACGTCCTTGGGAAGCTTTGACAGGATGTAGTTGAGATAGCGGCTGTGCGAATGGGTGTCCAGCTTCCGGAGAAGTAAACGTACCTTCGCCGCATTATTCAGCTGGCCTGCATCGTTCTCGAAGAGGTCCTGGTAGCGGTTAAACAACAACGTCCGAACGTAACTCCGTTTTCTTCGTCGAAGACAAACTCGATGATGTTCGAAGAGAGGGACTCCACAACCTGCTCCGGGGTTTGATACTGACGCTGCTGCTGCTGGACCGCTATCCGCTGTAAAATTTGGGCCATCTTGTGAATCTCACCTTGAATTCCCGGTTGCAGCTGCTGATCAACTCTATCTTCTTCCATGTTCGTGGATTCTTGAGATCCTCGTCGCCAAGACAATATGTCCAAAGGTTTGAATGAACTTAAGAGTTTTCAGTAAAGAACATCTAATTATATTCGAGGTTGGACAAAGAATAATCCAATTTTCCACTCTGATGTCAAGGACACCTTTCACTGGTTGTCTTGATGTAACAATCACTAGAGACTAGTATTTATTTCTATTTTTCAAAACACACTAAAGTCGTTTTTTACGCGGGGGATACGTGCCGCGTAAGAAAACGCGTAAATTCTGGAATCCGCGTAAAAAACCGCGTAAATTCCGGAATCCACGTGAAAAAAGCCGCGTAAAAACAACCGCGTAAAAAGCGACCATTTTTGTACTTCTAAAATTTTGAAGAGCTTGCCCCCCCCCCCCCCCCTATTTGAATTCTGGCTACGCCCATGAAGTGTCCGCAATAGGATCTACTGCTCGGAATTCGCGTTCTCCCGATTTCGGCCACCGCACCTCTTGGATAGCTGCAACCTTCACATTCACCTTCCGCAGCTCTCTAGCCAGGATACTTGCGCGTGCCGGTTCGAGTAGAGTCCTTACATTCCAAGTACCGAGTTTCCAATAATCATTGTCCTTTTTCGTTCGCCTAGGTCCATGCCGATTATTCCGTTCCGTATTTATATCTGGATTGTTCGTAGTATTTAATATTCAGTATGCTGTCTTACTAGGGCTGCGATACCTAGTCTCGCGACGGGGCTGCCGTCTTCGATATAGCTGGCGAGACACCGCGTTTCATGATTCAGCCGCCCGCTCTGGATCAGACGCTGTTGTAAGCCGCCCCTAACATGGGGAAACAGCCGCGTACGTTCCCCCTTCCCAGTTAGCATACGACCAAAGTTTCCATCGGGGTTGGTTACCTGATCTCCGCTAAGGTTACTCGTATCCCGGTTGCTGGTTGGAGGTTGGGATAGGAGTTGCTGGACAGAGGTGAACGACCACAATAGGATCTCAAGTGACACGTGTCCAACCATTCGCCAACCCTCCAAAACACATATAAAAATTTTTTTGATCAAAAACTGAAATTTTTACTGCAAAGCGGAATTCAAGACGAAAATTAACATGAAAAAAGATCCTTGATATCTTATCGGGGCTGAGATATTACCGTTTTTGCATGTGATGGAAAACTATGCATTTTGTCAAAAACGCTACTAAAGCTCAATATCTCCATTGCACAGTGTTTTATTCCGCCGTTTGTGCGTATAATTTCCCGAATAGTGATTCAAATGTTGATTATAGCCATAAGGTGTTTTCGGAGTAGTTTCAGGATATTCAAAAATGCATCTTTTGATATAGAAAGATGGGTGATCAAATCACCAATGAGTGACATAAAAAATTTACTCTTCAATCAGAATGAGATAGATACGAGATGTCTTCGACAAAGTTTTAGGTTATCTTAAAACAAGAAACTTTACCGAAGACATCATGTTTCTATCTCTTACATATTACGAGAAACATTGAGTTTTCTATTAGAAGGCACATAAAATCACAATTTAACTTAAAATCACAATTTAACTTTTTTCGCAGATTTTTTCGAATGTTTAAACCTTTTACTAAGTTATCAGCAATCCAAATATGCATTTATTTTCTGAATATTGTTGTTTTCTATCTCCCAAAATAAAACAGTTATTTAACATATTTGTTAAAATGCATAGTTTTCCATTACATAGAAAAATGCCAATATCTCAGCTCCCCGATGAGATATCAAGTATCTTTTTTGATGTAAATTTATGTCGTAAATCCCGCTTTGCATTGAAAATTTTAGTTCATGATTAAACTTTTTTATTTGTGTTTTGAAGGGCTTTATCTAAAAATTATTAAATTTTTTTATTTTTTTGTGATGTTTAATGAACTCTGGGAGTCAAAAAACTGAATGCAATGCTGAACCAAACCATGCAAAATTTCTAAAAACAACCCCACAAAAATAAAAAAATATATGGAAAATTTAGAAATCGAACAGAATTGAAAAAACTGCAAAAGAATGGGTTTGTAGCTTAAAAAAGTCATTTTTTCATAAATCACGTTTGGGCAACCTGAAAACGATATTTTAGAAAGTCGAAATGTTCTACAAAAATGCTATAAATAACATTATCTTTCAATTTAGGGCTGAGCACCCTGACCCCTAATTTAAAAAAAAATTTTTTCGAGGGATATATTTTTTTTTAGAAGGACAAAATTGTTATCTACAACTTTGTTGAAGACACTATGCCAATCGTTCAAACCTTTTTGATTGTAGAAATATTTTCAATTTCCAAATTTCCGTGGAGAATTAAAAGTATTTTTACAATAAAAACGTCTTGTTTGATTGGCATAGTCTCTTTGGCAAAGTTGTAGATAGTAATTTTGTCCTTCCATAAAAAACAGGGTACAACAAAATAATTTTTAATGAAAAATCATAACTTTTTTTTTCCTGATTACTCCATGACCGGTTGCATTGTTTAGGTAATCTTTTGTAGTTTTCATAAAAAAAATTTAAAAAATGAGCTTATCTAGATATTCTAATTTTAATTTTTATTTTACCTTTTTTTCTCAAAATAAGACATTTGTTTAGAATGTTTGTTTTTTTTTGCGGAAAGACAAAACTTTCAACAACAACTTTGTCAAGACGTCACACCGATCAAACAAAAATATTTGTAATCATCCATACCTTCCCAAAATAGCATTGAAAAATGTTTTCAATGTCGTTTTCAATGTCGTGTTCCAAAAAATTAAACCAATAGCACAAAACGGCATCTTTTGGCTATATAAATTTCCATGTAAAGTTTCAGCCAAATCAAAAATGACAATTAAAAAAATTATTAAAACTGGGACATTTTTCGTGGAACTGCTCTGAAGTTTTCTCTGAGGAGGGATTTAAAATCAAAATTGTTCGTTCGAGCTTTTTTCTCAGATTTTTCCGAATTTTAAAACCTTTTACTAAGTTATCGACCTTCTTAAAATGCATTATTTTCTGAACATTGCTATTTTTTATCTCCCAAAATGAAAAAGTTATTCGCCATATTTGTAAAAATGATTAGTTTCTTCTAGGGTCTTTTTTCAAGTAATTTTTGGTCATAGATTCAGCTTTGCGATAAAAATTTTAGTTCTTAACTGAAAATTCTTTCAATATGTGTTTTGTGTCTAAAAAATATGGGCTGAAAAATTTACCTAGTTACCTATTTGCGATATTTAGTGGGCTCTGTAAGTCAAATAACTGAATGCGATGCTGAGCTAAACCATGTAAAAAAAAAACAAACCTTTGGTGCTAAATTCAGATTCGGAACTCGACCTTCTGTTTATTATACACAGACTTCGCATCCAACTGTTAAGTGTACAGGACAATTGCGGTGCTACCGCTACGGCCCTACTGACACTAACAGTCTCTCCTGACTCGAACCTACGACGACTGGCATGTTAGGCCAGCATTGTACCTCGAAACCAGCTGGGAGGGTAGCCATGTACAATATCAAAAATAGCCACACAAAAATAAAATAAAAATATATGGAAACATATGGAAATCGAACAGAATTGCAAAAGAAATACAAAAAGTGATTTTTCAGCTTGAAAAAGTCGTTTCCTCATGATTTCCTCGTTTGGGTAACCAATATTTTTTTTTAAAAAGTCGAAATGTTTTACAAAACTACTAAGGATAACATTAACTTTCAATTCAAGGTTGAGCACTTCGACTTTTGTAACATCGATTTTTTTGGGACACCCTAGTGTGCGCTATGCTTGTCAAGCATATGAGATTTGAGATTCATCTTCTTCTACACCGTTTCTGCTCCGTGGCATGGGTACTTTTACTAAATCCAGTTCAAGCTCTAGGACAACTCGGTGTATTGGTATGGGTGTTAGCTTCAACCTCACGGCGTGCAACGGCGTCGACTTGCTATCATTTGTTGTTTTTTATTTTTAACACATTTTTTAAATTATTTTCGAACTCATTGAACACCCTGTATTGCTTTTTAAAGGGTTATATCTACCAAATGCTCAAAAAAGCAAGGCATTTTTCATGATTTTTTTACAGGACATTTGAGATGTAAGGTATATAAAATATATATCATTGGATTGAGCAACTCTTGCAAAATAGAAAAAATATTTTTATTGCTGTTTTCGTTACAAAATGGCGGCTGTGCAGCGATGGCCGTGAACCGCTTTTTTGAAATTTGTTCTGCGGCGAGCAATAGAAGTCGTGCCCAACTCCACCTACAACCAAAACAAAATTTTATTCATTATCTACATAAGTGTCGCTAGTGAAGTACACATGATTGTATTTTTAGAATTTTTCTTCGCAAAATGGCAACGGTTTGAAAAAAAAGTTCTGTTTCGACAAAAAAATCGACTTTGATTGTTTATAACTTTAGTGGTTGTTAATCAATCGCTCAAATCGTGTGTACTTCACTAGATAATTTAATGAAGAAGCTACAGTTAAAATTTCAAGTCAATCGGATGTAAACTTTTTCAGTTCTACTGCTCGCCGATTTTGAAAACATGGTTTTGAGAGAACGCGTTTAAGGTTTCAAATGCTATAAATCTTAAGAACCGCAATAACAAAGCCCCTAATAATTTTTACCTTCAGGGATAGCTGCGCCGTAAAATTGTCCTTCCTCGGTTTTATTTTCCACTTCTTCCTTTTTGTCATCTGATGTATGGCTGCGCCTAGCCTCTTTCGCGATGTCGGACATGCGATGCTTAGCGACTTTGACACAGTTGGCGCCTGATCCAACGGAAAACTCAAACTTGTCACTCATATTTAAGTACTTTTGAATATAACTAACAGTTAAAAAGTATAGAAAAACTCAAACAAAGAATGTACACAACGAGAACGGCTGATCGACTAAACAAAGGGAAATTGTGAGTAAACACGTTCTGTAGAGACGCTGTAACGGTCGAAATTTGATGCAGAGACCTCTATACTTCAAATTTGAAACCCGATAACGATCGTAGGTAACTTCTGCTAGTTTACAAAGCCTCGAAATAAAAAGAAAAAAGAGCATCGCCAAATTAAACGAAAAATGTGATTTTAGATATAAAAGTTGTTCGGTAAAAATTGATTTAAACGAACTTTGAGCTTAGATCTGTACTTGGGCGATGTGGATTTTGATTCTTGGATAGTTTTAGCATGATTTAGGCCAATAAAAATAAATGGCGAAAAAATTTGTTTTGGTAGATATAACCCCTCAACCGTTCCTTTGAATTGTGGTGCCTTTAGCCAGCTCAGAGGTGCGTGGAGTCTTCAGAAGCATGAACGAAGACTTCCCGAAAGTAAACGTGAAGCGCCGAACACGGTGAGCAATTACTCTACGGTCTTTTGACGCATTTTTCTCTTTGCTAGGGGCACCAAAATTCACAGGGATGGTTTTATAGCTATAATCTTTGATGTTATTCAGTTTGAACTCTAGGGCAAAAGCCAGGACCACAACGTAAATAACTTTGTCCGTTTCTAGATAGATTTTTTCACAATTCAACTTTATGTGGCAATTTCGTTTCTTTGTTATAAACCTGCTGCACTTCTAGACTTTTCGTAATATTTTACGTATTTTGGTTTTGGTGTTTCAGCATGGTTCAAGGCTATCGTCTTTTCTTTAGTTTCTCTAGTTTTCAAGTGTTTGGCATTCTAACTGAATTTAGAATCATGTTTCATTGTTTTTTTGCGAACTTTGAACATTTTTCTTGGTTTTTATAACTTTTTGTCATTAGCAAGCTTTCGCAAGTACACGGTGACAAAAAAGTCCGGTCACACTTTTTTGGGGTCGCCTGTAGCCTACACGTTGCATCTCTCTGGTGCCATCTATATGTCAAATGAAAGGGTTAACTTTGCTGCCCAAAGTGGTAGAGTTTCGTTTCTGTGCAGTTTGTTTACATTGAGTTGTGAGCCATGGCAGAGTTAAGAGCAGCTGTTATCGCTGAATATGTGAAAGGGTACAAATCCGGACACATATTCAAACACCTAAAACCGCTCGAAATCAACCGGAAATTCGTGTACCAGACCATAAATCGGTACCTAGAGACCGGAGGCACCGAGGACAAGGCACGATCTGGACGACCATGGTCTGTGAGAACTCCAAGGCTGAAAAAGATTATACGAGACCGGTTTCGCCGGAATCCCGCCCAATCTGCACGGAAGCTGGCCAGGAACCTTAAAAAGAACCGAGAATCAATCCGCCTGCTTCTGCGCAAGGATTTAAAACTTACACCGTACAAAAAACAGGTGGTTCATGGGGTTACCAAAGCTACAAAGGACAAGAGGTACCAACGGTCGCGGGAGTTGCTCAGTTGGCGCGCAGATGACGAGATTATTTTTTCGGACGAGAAGCTGTTCGTTTTGGAGCAAACAGTCAATCGCCAAAATGATTGAGTTTGGAGTGTGAGCCTCCAGAAAGCTCCTGCGGACAAGCTGAACGTTTCCCGGTTCCAAAATAAGACGTCAGTGATGGTTTGGGGAGCAATTTGCAAGAGAGGTAAACTGCCTCTTATTTTTATCGATAAAGGGGTCAAAATCAACGCAGCGTACTACCTGGACACGGTTTTGAATAAAAATGTTCTGCCTCAAGCTGAACTATTGTTTGAAGACGATTACTACTGCTTCCAGCAAGATGGTGCCCCATCCCATACCGCAAAGGTTGTTCAGCAGTGGTGTGAGGAAAACATGACCGATTTCATTTCGAAGAATAAATGGCCTCCGTCGTCTCCGGATCTGAATCCACTGGATTATTTCGTGTGGGGATACATGATGTCGAAGTTGAACGACTATAAAATAACAAATTTGGAGCAATTCAAGCAATTCACGAAAATCTGGGACTAGATGCCGATGGAGCGCGTGCGCGCCGCTTGCGACGACTTTCCGAGACGTCTGGAGCTGGTTCGATTAGAGAAAGGTGGTATAATTCCGCGATATCGTCTGTGAAGTATCTTTATGAGTTACTGAATAAAGCTATTAAAGCTAGATTCAGATTTTCTTCTTATTCTTTGAAATATTGAGATTTTCCTGTGTGACCGGACTTTTTTGTCACCCTGTACTTGCTGCTTTTGAAAAAAAATTCGTTTCATGTTTTTAATCTGGATTCTCATATGCATAATTCATTTTATTGTATAGATAAAGAGATTCTAAATTCTTCGTGAAACCATATTACCTCGGCAACGCAAAACTATCACATCACGACTTATTGATTCATATTGACTTCTTCGCATAATTAGCATTCCCAACAGCGCTCACAAACAAGTACAAATTAAATAACATTGAACCATGGGCGTAGTCAGAATTTCAAATAGGGGGGGCAAGCTCTTCAAAATTTCAGAAGTAAAAAAATGGTACACTAAGGTCGCTTTTTACGTGGCTTTTTTACGTGGATTCTGGAATTTACGCGGTTTTTACGCGGATTTCGAAATTTACGCGTTTTTTCTACGCGGATTCTGGAATTTACGCGTTTTTACGCGGCACGTATCCCCCGCGTAAAACCGACTGTAGTGTGTTTTGAAAAATAAAAATAAATACTAGTCTTTAGTGATTGTTACATCAAGGCAACCAGTTGTCCTTGACATCAGAGTGGAAAATTTGATTGCTCTTTGTCCAACCGTGAATATAAATAGATGTTCTTTACTGAAAACTCTTAAGTTCATTCAAACCTTCGGACATATTATTTTGGCAACGAGGATCTCAAGAATCCACGAACATGGCAGAAGATAGAGTTGATCAGCAGCTGCAACCGGGAATTCAAGATATGATTCACAAGATGACCCAAATTTAACAGCGGATAGCGGTCCAGCAGCAGCAGCGTCAGTATCAAACCCCGGAGCAGATTGTGGAGTCCCTCTCTTCGAACATCATCGAGTTTGTCTTCGACGAAGAAAACGGAGTTACGTTCGGACGTTGTTGTTTAACCGCTACCAGGACCTCTTCGAGAACGATGCAGGCCAGCTGAATAATGCGGCGAAGGTACGTTTACTTCTCCGGAAGCTGGACACCCATTCGCACAGCCGCTATCTCAACTACATCCTGTCAAAGCTTCCCAAGGACGTGAAAATTGAAGACACAGTCAAGATTCTCAATAAAATCTTCGGGCATCAAACGTCAAACGTCCCTGAAGCGGTTCATGTGTCTTTTCACGATTGTTGTTGACCATCTGCCGATGAACACTCAGCGAGCAGAGAGCACTCAACCGCTGTTCAACCATTGTTGACCTCAGTCAGGTTTTCACCCGCCGTAATGTTCTAAACGAGCGTTCAATCGTGCATGTTTCCATGGTAGAGCAAGTACAATTTTAACTGCTTTCTCAGTCGCAGGGAAGAAAGAACGGGTTTTAGCTAGCAGATCCAACTCTTCCAAGTTCGTACGGTCTGCTCTCATACTGCTGCAATGTTAATACAAAGCTTCCACCTCTCCAACAAAATTGACAACTTCATAAAAAATTACGAAATTTTCGGTTTTGCGGTTGAACTCTTTCAACTACATGCGTATTACGTTAGCGGGATGCAGCAAGGACAACGCGTAGGCAGGTGCACTATCTGCATCGAACCGTGTTTCCAGTGAGGTTACAATAGAATCAAGGTAAGGAATTGTCACAGCTCGGTTCCAATACTCCAAGCCAGTTGATGCAGGTGGATTTGCCCGGTACTTTTGCCGCTGCAATATCCTTGGTGGATCAACTGAAAAACCTGTGCAGTTACACGCAACATAGCGCAAGCATTTCAATCAATTATTTCTGATCTGGATGATACTTTACACAGATGTTCCTATGGGCTAAAGATGTCGTTTTGTGCTATTAGAGTTATTGAAAACAAAATTTTGCACCAATGTCAACATTTAGAGGGGGGGCAACGGCCCCCCTGCCCCCCTCTGGCTACGCCTATGCATTGAACTGTTTAGCAAGAACTCGACGAAGTTCCACTGCAGCCGCGAGCGAGTCGCAGATCTTTAGCAAAATTACCAAATAGACACAGCAACCGATAATACGGCACCGTCTGCTAAGTCCAAAGGACCGAAAGCATGAGCAAAGGATGGCATTTTCCACTGACGAACAACTGCTCCGTGCGCGACTGCTGGCTGGTGTGTGCTACTTTCTGTTTAGAAAGTAGTTAAAAAGTTTACGGCCTGTGAACGCTTCGAAAAGATATCTGTAGAAACTTCCCCTCTGTCAGTAGTCTGATAGTGCGGGGCCTAAAAGCTAGGGAGGGTACACTGACGGAAGCCTTCTCCGTCCAAAGTACAACTGTTTTCCATTTTCCATTATGAAAATTAAATTTCCTCCCGGAGTTGAAGTTTGTGTTTTTCGCTTGCTCTTTGGATACTGTTTTTCTCTCTGCTTCTTTTGTCGGAGCTGTGAGTTGTTTTTTGTACTAAAAGGCTAGTTCTTTTTTTTTTATTTCGCTATCTCACTATCCTTCGAAGTTAGAAGAAAAAAAGCATGACTTGCAGAAAAAAAATTGCAGAGATTAACGTTTTTCTTCTCACTTACCCGGCGGCGTTTGCGAATGAACGAATACATCATGAACCCACACAGCCAGCGTACAGTTCTTTGGATGGCAGAATAGTTGCTGACCCGAATATAATGAAGGCGAAAAACACATGAGGATGCGACATTAATTTTCATTGCTTTTCATCTGCCGACTCATGGGCTGGGTGTGCTTTTTTTAAAAAGGCCATTTCAGCAGGCAGCAAGTGGATAGCGGGGCCAAACTAGCGTGTAGGTGTTGGGCTGCCAGAAATGTCAAACCTCTTAGAACCTGCCATCAAAAGTTGTTGTAATTTTTACAACTGAACACCGATTTATCCCTTGAAAGTACCAAATGGAATACGAAAAAGGGGAAACGTGGCATTTGAATCACGCATCACTACCCAGACTGCATCTAGAAACTAGAAAGGAACCTATTGGAAAATATGCTGCTGCACAATGCAAACAAAAGTTTCATTTATTAATTTCAGTACAGAGGAAAGAAAATATTACCCATTCTCGTCGATGGCCATTTCCAATTCCATTCAGCAGAAATTTTCGGAACAAATTAAAAACGTGCTTTGTTTCCTCGATACGTGGGCGCACTTTGCACGTGAGTCGGCAGCAAGAGTGCTTACGGGGTTCTGAGCAGTCTCAGTAACATAATAACCGAACAACGAGTATGCAGCATTTTAATTAAACGCAAGGTCCATCACAAACCGGGCGCAGGAGACAATCATAGTAAATTTCACCTTCTCCATGACCGCTGGTTGAAGGGGTCAAGAACAGTTCTTGTTACTTCCATCAAACCGGAGATTGGTTATTAATTCGCACAGTGCAAATTTAACTCACAACATCGAATTGGGTTGTAAAACCATTCTCTAACATGGTGATACTTTGAACTTGATCAGGAATAGGTCAGTTTCCCTTAGAAAATACAACGGTTTCGGCTTCGGCAACTGCTGACATTAAACTGCAAACATTTGCTCTGGGTTATGTAAAGTGGTACAAAGTATCGAGGTTCGTTGCAATCCAGCACGCTTTATTCTTCTTTCGGATCATGCTTACCGGTGTTTCGTCGAACCAGACACGACCCGGAAGGACACGTTTCGTACTAACGGGCAGCACTTGGTGCTGATTTTAGCTTACTAGTGATCTAATTTCCGCCCGAGAACCAATGATTCTACTCTGGTACTGCGCTGTTGCGGACTGTAATTAACAACTTTCCGAATAAAGATGAAAACTAAATCAAAACAGCCATGATATAGTGATTACTCACCGACCGTTAGTAACCGCTTTACAGTTAGTAATTACTGATGTTAATAAATTAAAATCGCAGAAGTCTGGCAGCCAGCGGTTGTTTTATTTCTAATCACTTATTTCATTTCCCAATTTCATTACACAGTTACGTAGAGCTGTGAAAAAAAAATTACCGCGCCTTCGAAGCTTCTCAGTTTTTTTTAGAACATCTTTTTTTAAGATGTTGGTATGGTTTTTAGGTAACTGAACATCACTATTCTTGACTTGATGGATTCGTAGATTTTGTCAACTTTAGTTTTCCATTCAACGTGAATATTTGAACTTAATTTACACTTCAAGTTTTACTTAAATCTCCCCACGAGCATACCGCAATTGTCAGTCACATCTCTGACATTTACATATTCAGACAAGTCGACACCGGCTCGCAGATAATCGTACCTGCCAGGGTGCAAATAGACATCTCAGTTCACGTAATCCAACCTGTCAGCCGACCTGCGATCTCTTTCTTATTTTTCAATCGGTTCTTCCCTCGGCGACAGAAACGACGAACGAAGACAATGTCCTGGATCAGCGCGGGATCAGGGTTGTCTTAATTGAACGCAGCTAGTTTGTTGATTCAATCCCATGAACCGCAGGCGAATTCCGCTCCGATTCGAAGTAGGTATGTGAAAATCCACGATTGCGAAGCACCGGGCGAACCAGGCGAGCGGGAATGAAATCGCTTTTTCCAGCTTGAATATTAATCAAACTGTTGGCTACGAAAGGTTACGGAGGTCTTTTGTGAGGGCGGGCGACGCGACGGGGTGCACTATCGGAATGACTTTCGCGTTGGCTGCCGGAGATTTCGTTCCAGTGCAACAAAAGACGACGCACGAAGAGAAAAGTAATTGATATTTGGTTCTGGGCGGGAGAGATGCAGAGAATTCTGCCTTGCAATGGGAAGTAATCAAACAACCATCGATCACCGCCCGCGTGAGTTAACCCCTTTTCATCAGCTGTGGGTCGGCGAAAGGGGATGTTCTTCACTATGAGTAAGGAACGCCTAAGATAGAACGATAGAAAGTAAGTACGGTTACCGACTAGGTTTGATTAAAGTTTGGTGATGTTGTAGCGGGAAGTCAAATCGCGCTGCCCGGTACGGGGTGCGAACTGAAGCTATGAATTAGTACAACACTCTGGTTTTACCAGGATCTTCCTGAAGAAAATCGCCAGAAGCATCGCGTGCACACCAGGGAAACTATCAATTTTCCATCGGCTTCCGGCCGCAACCAGCTGCAGCTGAGCTGTAGCTGATGACAGTGATGCTGCTGCTGCTGGTGATGATGATATGCAGGGATACCGTCCCTGGTGGACTATCCAGGAGTAGCCGGACCGGTGCCCGAAGGAGGAAAATGAACTATCGTCTACCCGTCGTACCTCCGCATATCAGAACCCGTACGGTGACTATTCAGTCGTTTCCGATTACTTTTGGCCCTTTGGAACTCGCGAAGATGCCCCTCCAGATCGGGAGTGGTGGACGGAAGGAAAAGCAGAGGGGAATCGAATTTCAAAGAAGCAACGCAATTTTCCTGCTGCCAGTCCGCGATGGGCCAGCTGTCGGTTGGTCCGTTGATTCCACAGTTCGGTTTTCTCCGGTGGAAATTGGTCATAATTTAACTGCAGCTAAATCTGCCACTGATTGTGTTTCCGATGATTTCCCACTGTGTGATACCAAGAGAATCTAATATTACTATACGGAACAGGAGAATTGAGTAAATTATATCTTACATTTTATCAGTAGAAAGCGCTCACGCTGCCATTGAAAGTACGCGTGCTGTGGGATGTCTACACTGTGACTGTGTGTGAGAATGTGTTGCGAGGGCAAAGTAAGCGGAAGTAAGCAACGCAACCAACGGCGGACAAATGGTTTCGGTTCGTTACATATTGAGTTTCCGGATTGGAGCCAATGATTGGATAGTATTTTTTCTATTAGCTATTCTTGCGCTTGTCGAAGCTCCGGCGATGGGTTGTAATCCGATAGCGATGTTTTCATACAGTGCAAAAACTGTAAAGCGCTGTGAATCGTAACGATAAGAATACAAGCGATGTCTTTCAACTGTGACAACACAATTATTATAACATGAAGGAAACTAAATCTACATCTAATGGTTCAAAATAGTTGTTCTTATGTCTTTCAATTTAAAACTTCAAACTTTTTTTTAAACTTTTTTGAAACACGCTACTTCATCGTTCATCGTTCAAAGTAAGAATTAAATTTTATCAATATGATCGGCATGCGACCAGACCGAACCAAGCGCCAGTGTTTTGAAAAATTGAGTTATAACACTAGTGGATACGAAAATTGATAATCTATCTTTCATGAAAAACGAAATTATATCCATATTCTACTGACTTTTCTTAATTTAAACAGCAAAACTATTGAAAAAATAGATTTCGAATTTTAACAACTATAAGTGATTTTAAGACATACCCTACCGTCAAGAAATCATGACACAGGGAGGCCAGGTCATTTTTCAAATATTGTCACACTCCACAAAACAATGTCTTTATACATAGGGAATCTGTAAACACGGTCCCCGTTGCAAGTTTACAAAACTTCCAGTGACACATTAAATAGAGTGCGGTTAATCATCCGACTAATAGGCTTCCACTTATTCAAACGCGCTCAAATGTTTTCAATATGTATTAAGATATGTCTTCACATCTGGCATTCTCGTCATCACACGCAAACCAGGGTTATATTTTCTAAAAGCCAGCAGCAGAAATGTCACTTTGCTTACTATCAGAGTTATATTCCTCAAAAGCCATCAACAGCAATGTCACTCTGTGCACTACTGCCCAGTTAGTGAAAATTTAAAACAAATATAATTTTTCAATTTTAAAATCAAAGAAAACTCGTAGAGATCTAAGACAAATAACGTAATGCCTACTGAAAGGCCGGTTATCGATTAGTATAAGAAAAAGTAGGCATTTTTTCAAATTAAAACCCCCTATTGACTACACCTCGTACGAACAGTGAGTTAGAGTAACAGGTTGTGTTGTTTAGTGGAACTATCAGATTTTGAAAACGACGTCCTTGCAGCGGCAGTAATTTCTGGAACAGTAATTGAGGAGAAAGTGTTTTTTTTTTTATTTTTTTTTTTATATTTTTTTATTTTTTTTAAAGGGGGGATTTGTTAGTAGCTTAAGTATTTAAGATAAATATTAGTGAGTAATGAGTATGTGTGTCCAATCACAAATGGTGACTTCTCAACACTGTTAAAAATTTGTAATTTTAATTGTTAGGATTTGTTTGCTTTCGCAATTAGGACTTATCATTCGTAGGGATTTAAAAGGGAAAGTAAACTTACAACTAACTTAATTGCTAACTTATTGGCTATAAAGAGAGCTTATCGTAGCAATTGAGGATTGCAACGATTTTTGTCGAAAATTGTTAATAAATTTACTTGATATAGCTTCTAATGGTTCAACACCAGTAAGTCTGTGTAATTCGAGTATACTAAACCAAGGAGGACGCTTCAAAATCATTTTCAGAATTTTATTCTGAATCCTTTGGAGCGTTTTCTTCCTTGTTGAACAGCAACTTGACCAGAACGGTACAGCATAAAGCATTGCTGGTCTAAAAATTTGGTTGTAAATCAAAAGTTTGTTCTTTAGACGTAGTATAGAATCCCTGTTAATGAGAGGATATAAACATCTCGTATATTTGATGCACTTGGCTTGTATACTCTCAATGTGCTCTTTGAAAATAAGTTTTTTATCGTAAATTAGTCCCAAGTACTTAACCTTGTCAGACCAACTTAAAATAACCCCATTCATCTTGACAACGTGATTATTGTTTGGCTTGAGGAAAGAAGCCTTAGGCTTATGCGGAAAAATTATCATTTGAGTTTTAGAAGCATTTGGAGGCATTTTCCACTTTTGCAAGTAAAGACTGGAACGCGCAAAAATTGGTCGACTTCAAATCGGTGTATTTTTGTTGAAAATGCATTTAAAAACCCATGAAATGTTGCATTTGAAAGTTGAGTGTATATACAATGGTTGATAAAATGAGTTTTCACCGGTTGCTCTCCAGTTTTCAAAATGGCGTCCAAGCAAGAGGAGCAGCGTGTCAAAGTTTTGCTCGCGCAGCAAGAGAATCCGACGTTCTTGCACCTCAAGTTGGCAAAATTGCTGGATGTGGCCAAATCGACCGTAATATATATTTTAAAAGTGTTCGGGGTCCGTCTTTCGACCGCCAGGAAACCTGGAAACTGCGGCAATCGTAATTCAGACGTGGCAGCGACGATGAAGAAGGTGGCAACGAATTATATACGGAATCCTAACCTTTCCATCAGGTACGTCACTGGCAAGCTCACTGTCTCCCATATTTATGTGCAGCGGGCCAAGAAACGAGCCGGGTTGTCGAAGTTTAAGACGGTGAAGGTGGCGACCCCAGATTTCGAACAAAACACCTCGGCAAAGCGGTGGTCCGGGAAAACTGTAATCTGATTACAAAGTTCGACCGTGGGTGACGAAACTTGATTTCCAGCAGTTTCCGGGACAGGAATTTTCTACCGTACCAGGAAAGGGAAAGGTGGCCTAGATTTTCAAAACCATCAAACTATCGAAGTTCTCGGAAAAATACCTCGTCTGGCAGGCCATATGCATGTGTGGTCTAAAAAGCGGCATTTCCATCACTACGAAACCGTCAATCATGAGATCTACATCCAGAAGTGCCTGGAAAATCGGCTGCTACCATTACAAGAGCAACATAATAGGCCTGTGCTGTTCTGCTCGGACTTGGCAAGCTGCCACTATGGGAAAAACGCGATCGAGTGATACGATGCGAACAAACGTGGTTGTGGTACCCTAAGACCACAACCCTCCCAACAGCCTAGATTTCCGCCCTATCGAACAGTATTGAAACTTGGTCAAACGGAATATCAAAAAACTAATAAATCCATCGAAAACGAGCAGCAGAATGAGTCTATCTGGCGTATGGCGACGAATCAGGTCGAAAAGACCACTGTACAAAATTTAATGAAAGGGGTTAAGCGGAAGGCACGGCAGTTTGGATTTGGCAAACCAAAATTATAAACGAACATTTTTTCCTTCAAATATGTCAGTTTAACTACCAGAATAAAAATAGGAAGATTTTTGTATTACGAATTTAACTAAAAGAAACGATTTTTCTGTCGACCAATTTTTGCGTGTTCCAGTCTTTAGGAAGAAAAAATATCAAAACTTTTCCGCAATCGACTGCATATGACACGAAGACTTTTTCTTTTACGGAAATGCTTGTGTCATCGCAGAACAATGACTTTGTGCAGCCTGAAGGCAAATCAGGAAGATCTGAAGTGAATATGTTGTACAGGACTGGACCCAAGACTGAACCTTGAGGTACACCTGCTCTGACAGAAAATCTATCAGGTTTTGAATTCTGATAGACAACCTGCAGAGTTCGATCAGTAAGATAATTTTTCAAAATTTTGATTAGGAAAATTGGAAAATAAAAGTTTGCAATTGCGCAATCAAACCTTTATGCCAAACACTGTCGAATGCTTTTTATATGTCCAAAAGAGCAGCTTCAGTGGTAACTCTGAGCAATTGATGAGTAGTGGAATGCTCATGGCGAAATCCAAACTGTTCATCTGCAAAAATTAAATTTTCGTTGATGTGTGACATCATTCTGTTAAGAATAATTCTCTCAAACAGTTTACTTATTGAAGAAAGCAAACTGATTGGTCGATAACTTGAAACTTCAGCTGGGTTCTTATCCGGTTTTAAAATGGGAGTAATTTTTGCATTTTTCCATAATTTGGGAAAATATGCAATTTTGAAGCAGCAATTGAAAATTTTCATTAAAAATTCCATTGTGCTCTCAGGGAGATGTTTGATTAGTATATTAAAGATTCCATCGTCACCAGGTGCTTTCATATTTTTGAAATTTTTAATAATTGATTTAATCTCATTCAAGTTAGTTCAATTATTTCTGCAGGTCAAAAATTCTGGGAAGAAATTAAATCAAATTGACGTGTGACTTCATTTTCAATTGGACTCACAAAATTCAAATTTGAGTTATGAACACTCTCAAACTGCTGAGCAAGTCTTTGAGCCTTTTGTTCATTGGATACAAGAAAACGTTCACCATCTTTCAAAACTAAAATAGGCTTTGAAGGTTTCTTAAGAATCTTCGACAGCTTCCAAAAGGGTTTTGAATATGGTTTCAATTTTTCAACTTTAGTCTTAAAATTTTGATTTCTCAGAAGAGTAAATCTATGTTTAATCTCTTTTTGTAAATCTTTATAAATAGTTTTAAAAACAGGGTCACGAGAACGTTGATATTGACGTCTGCGGACATTTTTCAAACGAATTAGAAGTTGAAACCTTTGGAACAGAATAATTTCTGGCATCAATAATTGCACATTTCAATGCTTCTAAAGCGGCATCAATATTCACTCCATTTTGCAATTCAAGCTAATTGTTGAAATTATTCGCAGTATGAGTTTTGTATCTTTCCCAATTAGCCTTGTTATAATTAAAAACAGAGCTCATAGGGTTTAAAACTGATTCATGTGATAAAGAAAAAGTTATTGGAAAATGGTCAGAATCAAAGTCAGCATGTGTGATCAAATCACTACATACATGACTTTGATCTGTTAGCATTGTTGATGGGTTTCTTACAGAAGAAAAGCATGTAGGAATAAAATTTTGCCATTGGAATTACTTTGAGTATTATTTCATGATCGATGTTTAGCGTTAAAATCGCCGATTATAAAAAATTTCGAACGATTTCTGGTGAGTTTTTGTAAATAATTTTTGTGCTCGCGTGTGCATTGGAATGGTAAATATGCTGCGGCAATAAATAAAATCCCAAGTTCAGTTTGAACTTCAATTCCCAAAGTTTCAATTACTTTCGTCTCAAGATGGGGAAGAGCACGATGTTTGATTCGGCGATGAATAACAATTGCAACTCCACCTGTAATTGGGATCATATATTAATTTGATGTTCGGCTTCAAAATAATAATTGCAGTATGCACATTACACAGTGCAACAATTTTTTTGCCTTGGCTTCTATGTATGATTTTTTGATGAAGTTTGATGCGGAAATAAATTTCCCGGAGTTTGAACATATTTCAACTTAAGGAGCAACAATGGCGCCAATGGCGAAACTGGAAATTTTTTAGGTTTTTTCGACGCCATTTTGTTTTGAGGCCAAATATCAAAATTCTAAGAGTTTGTTCACATATTAGCATCTTCTTACCCATCTTTTGAAAAAAAAAAAAAACAGATCTTAAATCGGACAAAAACTGAGCTCAAAACGGTGATTCTACGTAACCGGCCTTAACGTTGGCAAATACGGCATTGGGTGATATGCTTTTCACCTCCGCCAAACTTCCTATAAATTTTCCACTTTACACGCACGTTATATAAAGCATGTGCTTTTTCAAAAAATTTTAAGTTGTTAACTTCACTGCGGTTAAAATGAATTAAATAATTAACAAGGGAAATTCCAGTTCGCTGACTGTTTTCACCTCGTGATTTTTGTTTCATTAGAATTACTTGGGTAGGGGCTATGCTTATACATCTTTTCAGTTAAATCCTGAATAAGACGATTCCAATCTTTCAATGTTTGGGTCAGTAAACGGCATTCGCCTCTGCGGCCAATTTGATAAGTAACTTCACCGTCGGAGAGTAACGTAGAAAGTTCTCTTCTAAAAATTTAAAATTCAGAAGCAATAGCTACCACAATAGGTGGAACTTTATCCTATTTTACAGAAATTTCACTTTGAATAGTTTTACTTTCGAACATTTCAATTTCGCCGGCTTCTTGCCCAGGCAGAATATTATATAAATTTTCACTGCATAAGCTAGTTTCAGAAAGAGATGCCTCTCTTTTCCTCCCCGTAGCGATGCGTGGTTTCTTTTTTCGTCCTGCCATTTCAGGTGATACGAAAAAAGTTCAAAAATAATATCAAATTGCAAGTATTGAGAAAGAAAGATTACCTATTGTCTTAAGAAAGACTGATGTAAGTTAACTTCCAGGTAATCTCTAAAAAACACCCTGACAAGACACAAACTTTGAAGCTATAGGCAGTCAAATACCAGTCCATAAGCAACCGAAAACACGTCTGATCTGTCGGACAGCTCAAGACGCTTTGTGCTCACAGCTGATCATTTTGGACATTGTTCGACTATTGCAAGATAAAAAATTCCTTATCAGAAAACACGAAATCCTGACTGGCGTGCCGCATAATGGTTCTATAGAGTTTCCTACAACTCTGCTGAAGAATCTCCCAGCTGGTCTCGAGGTACGATGCTGGCCTATCAAGCCAGTCGTCGTATGTTCGAGTCCCGGCTCGGGAGAGACTGTTAGTGTCAGTAGGATCGTAGCGCTAGCCCCGCAATTGTCCTGTACACTTAACAGTCGGCTGCGAAGTCTGTGTATAGTAGAACAGAAGGTCGAATTCCGATACGGAATGTACCACCAAGGCTTTGCTTTGCTTTTTTTTTGCTGCTGAAGAAAGAAATCTGGTACATATTTTGAAAATTAGAAAAAAATAGTTTTTATACCTAACTATAATTCTGTTATATACCTGAAGCGAGCTAAAAAATCCTAAATCAGTTTAAAAATATTTCGATGATCCACTTTTTTCTTCGAATCCATTTTTCATTCTCGATGAATTGGACATATAGAAAAAAGTTTGTTTTTAGGCTGAACATGTTTTTGAACTAGTTCTATTGAATCGAGGGGAGGGGAGAAGGGGTTGTGAGCAGTGATGGAAACGAAACGAATATGATGCAATCGTCGTTTATTCATCATATGTGCACTTCACGAAGTCTACAGGCCGCGACTAAACTCGAATCCTCTCAACCCATAATGAAATGACGATAGGGTGCATAGGTTTCTGGGAGAAAACAAACACATGACTAGACTACATCAGCCCTGAGAAACGATTCGATCGTTGCGTTTGTCTCTCCATAGGCCGGTAGTTACGGGAAGAAAGGATAGCAACAGGAGAAAATCATGTCGCCTGAACAGCAGCAGAGGTGTGGTGCGGTGTGAGGGAATGTGTGGGGAAAGGAACTACTTCGGTAGCGGTTGAGTTTAAGCGAGAGTAGGAGAGCATACACTGTCATTTTATTTCTTTTTCTGACAAAAAATCATATTCATGAGTCAAAAGAATAAGGATATAACAAGTTCTGATCGCTCTCTGTAACAGAGACGAATAACTTCATATACCGAGTTGTGCACATTGAGAACCACGTATTGTGGTTACACTAATGAATAGAAATCGTATAGAGGAAAGCAAAAAGAGTGCACCAGCACCGATACTTTGTTTTTCGCATACTGACGACAATGTCAACGCATCCTAGGCTTGTTTTATATGCATTCAGTAATCGCTAGAGGTGATTTTTTTCCTTCGCTGGTTGTGAGAGAAAGAATGAGAATGAGGTCGAAATCAGTATTAGAAGTCATTTTTGAAGACCAGAAATATGCTATTTATTTATTCAAAGGTAATCCATACAAAATCGAACCATATAGAAAAATCAGGGAGAAGTATCGTTGATTTATTCGTTAGTTATTCAAGTGCAGAAATATAGTTGAATATGTAAACAAATGCTCAAGAAAAAACCTATAGAACATATAACGAATGATCTGTAAAAAAAAACAAAATAAAACGTATTAGGTGTTTCTTGAGGTCGAAATTTTAACGCAAAAAACATTTCAAACTAAAACTACAGTGCCGGTGAACGTTTTTCAAAGGCTGGATAATATATAACTAGATAGGGTTCCTTTTGGTCAACAAAATGTTCGATCAAGTCCACCTCATTGTGAGGGCGGGCTGATTATTGCATTGCACAACAATGCTTTCCAGTTCAACGTCTGGGGTAAAATATTATTATTATTATTATTAATATTATTACCATTGTATAATATTGATAAATTGGATGCAGCACGCAGATCAGAACCACTTTAAACCAGCGTGACGCAACACAATCCTAAGTTGTATTGGTTATGGTTTCTGTTCACATCTACTTAGACAAAATTTAATTCGCAGTGCTCCGAAAGAAATAATACTTGTTAATGGCTAGTTATGCTTTAGATTTCCAGAAAGGGAAAATTTGATACACTACCACTACCAGTTCCCTCGTTCGAGGCCATTAAAAGTCAACTAACTTTTGATTTCTTTTTTTTTTCGTGGTTGATTTGTACACCAATAACTGGTCGCCCGTGGAAAATAGCACTGGTAAAGAAAAGTCCAGATGTGAACATTAGATGTAATGCAGTTCTTCATGCTGCGTAGAAAGGCAACCGTTTCTGCAAGGGGGTTGGGTAGGGGATAGCCAGAAACACAACGATGGATGGTCGGGTAGTAAAAAACGGCACTCTGGTTGTAAAAGAACCGGCTGCAGGTTCGGTACAGTTTCCAATTAAATTGAAAGCGCGCACGCGGATCTCCGACGTACTTAAGCAGCACATTTTCGCAGGATCGTAAAAAAATCGCGTTGGATGATAATAAAGGAGCGAGATTTTGCACGACAACGAACGGAACGCGAGTGGGTTCTGGCTGGCGGGAAATGGACGCGACCGGCATAAATCATGCGACGGAGCGCGGTTGAGAAGCAATAAATAATTTGAAAAGTTTTGCCGCCAAAAAGTGCAAGCCAGAAAAATGACCATGCAACATGTGGTGCGATACGATTATTGGGTTTTGTTTGTTCGCTTTTCCGCCTGAGGGAAGCTGCTCGTTTTTGTCTGTCTGTGTGTGTATGTTTGCAATGTATATAATTTCCAGCCGAAGTTAGGGAAGCATGGCTTCTGCATAGAGGAAATATTGTCGGGGTATTTTCTTCTCTTTGATCTGCACGGTCCGTCCGTTCCGCTTGCTGACTGTTTGAAAGATAAACGTCCATATTTCATCCGGATTATTGTAATATTTCTCGGTCGTCATACGGCACTTTACCTTGCCTCCGTCACGCCAGACACGAACGGCTTTTTTCTGTTGCCCATCTGCAAACATTTCGCTCCAGTAATGTATAATCTATCCACATGTGTGCTGATGATGCCATGAGCCGGGGAAAGGAAAAAGTCCGCAGATGGATCACCATTGTCCACGAATATGCCTAATACATGACCAACACCGCAGCATCACGCACGAATCGTTTCTGGGGAGAGAAAACAGAAGTGGAGCTCTGATAAATTCGGTTGTGCGAGTTCAACGTTATTGGAATACATTATTTTCGATTACCTTCGCATGAAAATTGACTAATAATCATCCGCCTGTGAAACGCTAGGACCAGCTGTGGGTAGCCTGGAAATGTTTCAAAATCACGTTTGCGATAGAGAGATTTTATGCGAATGCACCTAGTTGTTGGCTATAGACGTTCGATACTTTTATCGATACCAGAAGCACCTATGTTTTCATCTGAAATACTCGATATTGGATATTGATATGACTTGTAGAATACCAAAAAGTTCCACTGAAATCTGACGAATTTGCGTGAAATCTCCTATAGCAGTACAATGAAAATGATAACGAAGCGAAACGATGCGTTTGAAGCCGATTACTTCTCTTTTGGCCATTAACGAATAACCCGAAAAGGATTATACAAATAAATGAATATACAGGGACAAAACGGTAACAGGATTGTTTTCATGGAGGCGCGTAATATGCAGTAACAATGTACAAGAAAATGTACTTTCGTTATCAAGTTCTTTTCAATAGATTATAAACCAATCAATTTTAGAGTAGTGCTTGTATTCATAAGAGCGACTCATAAATCCGATCGCGAATGAACGATTGCGCAAATAACAAAAACGGACAGTAGCCGGTAGTAGTAGTCACTATCGCTTATCGAAGTGAAATGTGAACCGGGGAAAGGGGGAAACATATTAGCAAAGATTGTGTATATCGGTGGAAAAACTGTTTTCTCATCAATTTGATTGATGCTAGTGCGTATGCTATGCCGGCGAACCCGAGATGAATCGAGCCGCTGATGATGGGTTTTCTGGCTGGAGGATGATTTACCCTGATGGTGATAGTGTGGCTTAGTGTGGCAATGCGGGCTGTCTAGCGTCGTCATCTGGATCAATGATTTATCCGCATTGAACTTACCTTGCTGATGGAAGCGAACCGGGAAACATTTAATGGCTTGGTGTTGCTTATCGTATATCGTTATACAATTGTAATAATTTTATTTATTTATTTTTTGTTCATATTGGTGATACTTTTTGCAGCCTCTTTTTCCATACATACTATTATCAAAACGCGCGCCATCATTGACATAATCATACGTGAGTATTCATATAAACACACTCCCAGTATCCAACAGGAAATACAATCCGGCGCTGTTTCATGGCTGTGGTGAAGCGATTGATATGCAAAGCGGCAGTCGTTATTTCCGCCTCCGTTCATGGTTTTGCATACACATTTTGGAGGCGGTTTTTTCCGGCATCAAATTTCGTTTGTCTAAACCAAAATATAAATCAAACGACGCAAGCAGGCATCAAGCGGAAAATCAGTGCGAATCAAAACGGGAACGGTCCAACCCTAAAACCGCATATCAAATCGACCGCGGGAGTGTGGATGTATGCTCTCACTTTCATGAACACGTTAAGTGTCGAGGATGCCGGTGATACGATTTATCATCGGCTGCCGTTGTTTCGTTCAGAAAAATACGAGTGAATCAGATTTGCATGAGTTTTTCGAAAATTCAATAAACTTCAACAGATGTGAGGTGTTTTGAAGACAAAAAGAAACATAATAAAGAAAAATTTAACGAATGCAAATATAAGAATATGAAAAACACAGCCAACAATGTCGAATATGAACAATTCTAAACAAAAACGGCAATTTTAGTGTTTGAGATTTTTAATATCGCCGAATATTTCATATCAATGGACATTATGCTGCTTGCATTTTGAATAAAGGTTCTTGATAAATCTAAAAAATATGAATCTAAAAAATCAAACTGCGTTATTCGAAAAGCAAATACCTATTTGATAAATAAGTATTTCAAATTTGACAATTTCACCGTGTTTCTGAGAAAGTTTTATACGAAAAACAGTGATAAGTGAGGTTTTACGAGCATTACTAGAGTTACAGTATTTTTAAGAATTAAAGTGATTTTTTATGATTCGCGTGTAAATTGTATTTCTGTTCTGGACTGGAATTGTTACGTACATTTTGAAAAATCCAATTCGAAGTCAATTAGCCAAGTAATTCAGCAAATCTATAAATTTCAACCGTAAGTGTTGCCAGTTGTTTGAATATCCATAACAAAATACCGAAATTTTTGAATTTAAACTTTTAACTTCTATTATTGAAAATTTATCTACAAATAGGAACCCAAACCTTGAAGTTATCAGTTTTCTTATGCAGGCAGGTCTTAATTATTTTTACACCTAATACGGCATTTATCAATTTATTCGTTTATTAATAGTAAACAGTTTGACCATTTTAATTTAGTTACTTGCGGTTGAACTTTCGCCTTTTAACCATTCAAATGTGTTATAAATACAGCATTGTCAGTGAACAATTTTCTCTGGTTTCCTCTTTTTTTTTTTCAAAAATACCTCAAAAACGCACTTCGGAGCTGATTATTTCTGGTCGACAGAAGTAGAACTAAATTTCCCTTGAGCTCAAACTAAAAAAAATGAAAAATTATAACTTTTCGACTGTTCCTGTGAAACGTTAAGGCGACGAACCCGGCGAGCAATTACTATGCGGCTTTTGGCGCATTTTCAAGCTCGCTAGGGGCAACAAAAATTCACAAAAAAGATTAAAAAGCTGTAATCTTTCTTTTTTTTTCCTGTATGAGTTCTAGGGCAATCTTTATTCACGTTTATCCAAGAATTTATTCATTGGAAAAATAGTTCATTTAATTTGAATAACAAATAGTTTTCAAAATATAACCAAAAGAACACTAAGAAATTTATAAATATAAGAACACTAAGAAATTTATAAATATAACCAAAAGAACACTAAGAAATTTTACCGAAGCTGAGAAATTAAAAGTTGTTTCAAAAACCAAAAGAAAGTTTGTTTTATTTTGATTAAGGTAATTGAATTTCGAAAACCTATTCACTGTGGTACAAATGAAAAAAAAGCAAGAACATCTGTTAATTATGTTTAAATCTAATTTTTTATGCTTTTCCACGCAATTTTTCAACTATTCTTGAAATTTACCACCTTTTTCTATACGAAATATACTGCAAGTACACTTGAACTATGAAAAAATATTTAATGATGAATCAAATCTACTTTCCTAACTCTGCAGCAACTAAAGCTTATTTATAATAGAATTGTGTGAAAAATTGCGAATAAGGCTGATACAAATTTCGAATTCTTTTTATGTCCAAGGTTATCAAAGTTAGCAGAGGGGGTGGCAAAAAATAAATAACACCGAGACGAAAAAAAAGAAATATCTTTGATCAAAGTTTGTGTGCAAGTTATGACGTTTGTAACTTGCACTCAAATAAATGTTGAAAAATAATACTTTATTATTATTATTATTATTTGTTTCGATTGCCTTTCGACGACACTCTCGCTGTCACCTGACTTGTTTGTTGCTAAATTTAGCATTTATGCTGTCGGAAAACCAATGAAATGAACAAAACGGTTTGTGCTTTTTTTTCTTCCCCTTCCAATATTCAAGATTTTCGAAGGGGGTGGGGTGGGGGTGATGACATAAAATAAAAATAAAATTTGTAACGGCCTAAAGATGGAAAAATAAAAAAAAGTACATTAATCATCTTATTTATTCCAAAGCTACTCATCATATATAGGTTTACTCTCTAGACATATCTAATCGGTTGAAAAGCGACTGTGTTATATAAAAATGTGAGCAAAGATCTAAAACCTGGGTTTTGACCACAACTTAAAAATCTAGGGGTATTGGAAAAACTTCAAGTATGCACGGAAGTAACACATGACTAGAGCTACAACCTACACTAGTTCACATCAGAAGTTCTTGCATTTTTTGTTCTTTAAAAGCACCGTTATATAATTTTGCGAAAGAAGCCAAAAATTCTGTTTGTCTTAAAAAAATTATAACTCAGCCAAATATTAATCGATTTTCACAAAATCACTTCTAATTTGATTTGTTATTGAATATACTTTCAAAGTTCAAATGTATTTGTAGTAAAATTACGGTAAATTTCAAATAAAATTGAAAAATGCCTGATTTACGCATGAATAACTCAATACAAAAAACGGTGGTAAATTTCAAATTAAGTCGAAAAAATGCATGAAAAAGTATGAAAAAATAGATTTAAGCATAAATAACTCAATATGTTTTAGTGATATTAGTGAAAACCTGTACATATTTTTAAAGCTCCATTTTTCGCCATTCCAAAACTGTTGAAATATTGAAAATCGGTTGATCGGTCGGCGAAATGACTAAGTTAAAAAAATGTATGCACTGAGGTCCAAAAAACCATATTTTGACCATAACTTCAAATTTGAGGGGTGTGTTGAAAATTTCTAGTAGGAGCGAATGTGACCCTCAACAAGATCTACAACCTGCACTAGGTCACATTAGAAGGTCTCAATCGCTTGGCACACAAAATATAAAAATCAAATAAAGTAAAATAAAATAAAGCCATCAAACTGTTTCATTCATAATTTTATTGAAAAATTGGTAAAAAGTTAACAATTTCAAATGAATTTTACGCTGTTTTAAAATATTTCCAATATAAGTTTACAATAAAGTACAATATTCGTTCTTTCAAATGGTGTCAAAAGATATTTTTAATGTTTGCCCCAGGCGGAGATATCAATATTTGAAATGGGTCTATTTTGAAAATAGAAACGTTAATAACTCTTCACCTGTTCACTATATCGACAATGTTTTAGTATCAAAAGTTGCGTCTTTTCGAGCTCTCAGGTTCATCCGAAAAAAACTTTGTTATTATATTTGAACTAGAAGAAATTAACCAAAAAACTGTTTTTTAGGAATCAGTTAGGTAAAATTGCTTCCCATATGAAATCGTATGAAAACTTTAAAAATCCACCGATCGATCTGAAAAGTTACACTGTCGTTATAGGGTCCATAAGAAACACGAAAAGTGCATGGGAGCTAACATTTATTTTTTGTCCCACCCTAATGCTCGATATTATTTTTGCTTCGTGAAATATATCAAATTCATTCCAAAACCGTTTCGTAGGTTCACCGTTTTGAGCTCAGTTTTTGTCCAATTTAAGATCTGTTTTTTTAAAGATGGGTAAGAAGATGCCAATATGTGGACAAACTCTTAGAATTTTGAATATGTGGCTTTAAAACAAAATGGAGTTGAAAAAACATCGAAAGTTTCTGACTTCTCAAAAATTCAAAATGGCGCCATACTTGTTTTTGCATTAAACTACTTAAAAAATTATACATACATGCCAAGGCAGAAAATTTTAGTTGCACTGTTAATTGGTGCATTGATAAAGTAAAAACCGTCAATAACTAAAGAAAGATGTGAGATAAAATAGAATTCTTTTGGAGAAATTGTTTGTTGAGTTATAGCAAACAATATTGTAGAACATCCGAAAATTTGTAGAAAATCACTATAAAAAGTTAAATTGAAAACAATTGATTTTGAGATGTGATCTATAGAAAAATTCACAAAAGTTTTAATAAATAGGTAGACAGAAGTATGATGTCTTCAACAAAGTTGTTTCTGCTAAAATGTGCTACAACTTTGCCGAACAAAGTGGATTTTTATATTGCAAAATGAAAAAAGTTAAACTCGTTTCTTACTCTTAAGTGTATTAATCACAAAATTGTGGCTTTTATAACATGGAGAATAATTAATAAAACAACTTCAGTGAAGACACTGCGGCACTAAAAGCAATTCTTTTGGGTCAAAATATTTTCGATCACGTTTTTGCATCTTTGGAAACAGTGTGCGCCGGTTGGAATCAATTAGGTTTACAACTCTCCTACAATTATATTTACTTAACTGCGAAAGCAATTACAATCTATTAATGAAATAAAATTTAAAATATATATGTAGTAGTGTTGTTGGTTTTTCACTGTATGTGTAGTTGTACCAGTATAACTGTTTTTCAAAGAACAAAGTTATTATCTTCACCATTGCCAAAGACACTATACCGATCAAAAACACCGTTTTGGCTCTAGAAATATTTATATAATAGAAACTTAATTTTTAATAAAAATGTTTGTTTTTTTTTGAAAACATAATTTTTCTACGGTGTATATTTTTTCTGAAATGACAAAATAATTATTTACAACGTTGCCGAAGACGACAAACTGTTTTCGGGTCACTCTTTTTGCATAAACAATTCTCAAAAATTATTCGTGATTCAAAAAAAAAAAAATCTGAATTAATCCACCTAGCGGTCAGACTCAGCCTTTCTCATTCAAACTTATTATTTGTAAAAATAGATTTACATGAATGCTTAAATCTAATAAATGTTTATCCACTCTTTGGGTTCTAAAATATTGATGTTGTAATTAAAGTATAAAATATGAAATTTGACGTAATGTTAGTACTTAAGAAATAGCGAAATAAAAGCAATGACTCTTAATTTCGAACAATTTAATCACGAGCGATGCCGGGAACGTTCAGATAATACGATACCACATTTAAATCTTGTTGAGGCCATATATATTGATCGAAGCAGGTAAAGTGTTGAATAGTCTTTGAATTTCTTTTCTTTCTAAAACTTTTAAACAGCATATCAAATTGTTATGAAGTTTGTTATTTGTAAGTTTGAGAGATGATTCATTTGTATGACACTAGTTATGTTCAAATAAGTCGTGTAATACTTGAGATAATAGACTTTCGTTGTTTTACAAATTAAAACATAACGCTTGCTTAAGTTTGATTGCAATCAAATGAAAAGGTAACGTATGGGGCAGCCAAACTTTGAAACCACGTGTTCAATCATAATTCATCAGTTAACCCTTAACTAGCCCGTTCATCTGATATCAATATTGTTCAAATCGGTTGTGTAGTTTCTAAGATAATGAAGTTTCGTGATTTTCACATTTCGATACATTACAGACGAAGTTACAGTCCGATTACTGCAAAATTCAGTAGGGTGTTATGAGGGAGGTAGACCTTTTATTTGATACTAATTCTGTGGAAATCGGGTCAACCATATCTGAGAAATATGAGTGAGTCCAAGTAAGTTGTCTTGGAATATGTTCCATTTCATAGCTGGATTTCAAATTTTTAAACATAACAGGCAAAGTAATAATCCGTTTGTAAAAAAAATCATTAGGGTCTTATGGGGCAACAAGACCTTTCATATGACACTAATTTTATAAAAATCGGGCCAGCCATCTCTGAGAAACATGAGTGAGATTAAATAGTCTCCAGAACCCGTTTCTTTCCATAACTTCTGAACCACATGTTCAATCTTCATAAAATTCGAAAGGTAAGGGTTTTTAAGGTAGCCCGTTCATTTGAAACTAATTTTAATCAAATCAAATGTGTGGTTTCTGAGATATTGATGTTTCGTGATTTTTACACTTTGATACATAACCTCTAAACTAGAAATCAGATTACAATAAAATTCAATAGGGTCTTATAGGGCAACTAGACCTTTCATTTGCAATTAATTTCATTGAAATCTGTTCGGTCAGACCATCTCTGAGAATAGTGAGTGCGAAAAAAGGTGCACATACACAAGTACACACCCACACACAAACATATACACCTATACATGCTTATATGCAGAAAATGCTCGATTCGTCTAACTGAGTCGAGTAGTATATGACATTCGGCCATTTGGATCACTTTTCTACCTTTTAATTAGCCAGTGATCGTTAGGAGGAAGTCAATATGTTTACTTTCATTATGTGATTTCACATTTTCATGAACAACGGACAAAGTTACAATCCGATTGCAATGAAATTTAATAGCAACCTATGGGGCAACTAGACCTTTCATTTGACACCAATTTTGTGAAAATCAGTTCAGCCATCTCTGATAAAAATGAGTGAGTTTAAACAACCTCAGGATAACTTTTCTTTACATAACTTTTGAACCATATGTTCAATCATTACGAAATTCAAAAGTTAAGGGTTCTGGAGACAGCCCAATCATTTGAAACCAATTTTAATAAAATCGGTTGTGTGGTTTCTGAGATATTGATGTTTCGTGATTTTTACATTTTGATACATAACCTCTAAACTAAAAATCCGATTACAATGAAATTCAATAGCAACTTATGGCGCAACTAGACCTTTCATTTGCAATTAATTTTATGAAAATCGGTCCAGCCATCTCTGAGAAAAGTGAGTGAGAAAAAAAAGTTGCTCATACATACACACACACACACACATACACACATACATACATACATACAGAAAATGCTCAGTTCGTCGAAAAAAGTCGAGTGGTATATGACATTCGGCCATTGGGACCACTTTTATACCTTTGGTTTTTCCAGTGATTGCTATACCTTTCTAGGAGAAAGGCAAAAAGACTTTAGAATATATGAATATCTGTGCGAAGTTTCAGCCAAATTAGAAATGCGAGATAAAAACAGAATTAGGACATATTTTAATAAATTGATAATATAAAAAATAAAAAAAAGGTCAAAATTTTTCCAAAAATGTGTTATAAATCATGAATTTTAAGAAAGTCCTAAACGCCGAAAACGAAAAAGGTTTTTTTTTGACGTAGGATTATATCTTACCACACCATTTCGATATACATTTTGCGGAAACTAAAACCACGGGGTAGTGTCGGAAAAAAAATTCTGTACGAGTCGGTAGAGGCAGATAGCAGGAGGTGCAGCGCACTCTTAAGCACGCAACAGTGAGTGCCCACATTAGGGAATTGATAATTTTCTCTATGAGCAACTTCACAAGATGATGGGCAACCATTTAAATCGAGCATTTTTACATAAGACACATAAGAAAGTCTTAAGCGTCAAAATATGTCAGAAAAAAAACTTTTTTTTGACGTAGATTTACATCTTATCGCACTTTATAGGGATAAATTCTGCGGAATCTAAATCCAAGGTGTAGCGTCGAAATAAAAAAATTCAAACGGGCATACGTATGTAACCACATGATGGCTTACAATAATCAATATGTCGTTTGTGATGATTGTGATGATGTTTGAGACTTTAGAATATATGAATATCTGTGCGAAGTTTCAGCCAAATTAGAAATGACAAGATAAAAACAGAATTAGGACATATTTTAATAAATTGATAATATAAAAAATAAAAATAAGGTCAAAATTTTTCCAAAAATGTGTTATAAATCATGAATTTTAAGAAAGTCCTAAACGCCGAAAACGAAAAAGGTTTTTTTTGACGTAGGATTATATCTTACCACACCATTTCGATATACATTTTGCGGAACCTAAACCACGGTGTAGTGTCGGAAAAAAATTCTGTACGAGTCGGTAGAGGCAGATAGCAGGAGGTGCAGCGCACTCTTAAGCACGCAACAGTGAGTGCCCACATTAGAGAATTTATAATTTTCTCTATGAGCAACTTCACAAGATGATGGGCAACCATTTAAATCGAGCATTTTTACATAAGACACATAAGAAAGTCTTAAGCGTCAAAATATGTCAGAAAAAAAACTTTTTTTTGACGTAGATTTACATCTTATCGCACTTTATAGGGATAAATTCTGCGGAATCTAAATCCAAGGTGTAGCGTCGAAATAAAAAAATTCAAACGGGCATACGTATGTAACCACATGATGGCTTACAATAATCAATATGTCGTTTGTGATGATTGTGATGATGTTTGAGACTTTAGAATATATGAATATCTGTGCGAAGTTTCAGCCAAATTAGAAATGACAAGATAAAAACAGAATTAGGACATATTTTAATAAATTGATAATATAAAAAATAAAAAAAAGGTCAAAATTTTTCCAAAAATGTGTTATAAATCATGAATTTTAAGAAAGTCCTAAACGCCGAAAACGAAAAAGGTTTTTTTTTGACGTAGGATTATATCTTACCACACCATTTCGATATACATTTTGCGGAACCTAAACCACGGTGTAGTGTCGGAAAAAAATTCTGTACGAGTCGGTAGAGGCAGATAGCAGGAGGTGCAGCGCACTCTTAAGCACGCAACAGTGAGTGCCCACATTAGAGAATTTATAATTTTCTCTATGAGCAACTTCACAAGATAATGGGCAACCATTTAAATCGAGCATTTTTACATAAGACACATAAGAAAGTCTTAAGCGTCAAAATATGTCAAAAAAAAAAACGTTTTTTTGACGTAGATTTACATCTTATCGCACTTTATAGGGATAAATTCTGAGGAATCTAAATCCAAGGTGTAGCGTCGAAATAAAAAAATTCAAACGGGCATACGTATGTAACCACATGATGGCTTACAATAATCAATATGTCGTTTGTGATTCTTCAGTTATCATTGCTCGATTGCTCTGCGGTGAAAATTTATGAAAAGTTTTAAGGTTGTTGTGTGTAGAAGCCACCGCGTGGTCGACTACGTATTTTCAATGGCACATGACTTGGAAATAGTTGATGCATTACCTATGAAAATACTATCTTATGTTTTCATCACCATAACAAACATGATGATATGTTTTCACATATGACGCATTAACTATAACCGAATGGTATACCTTTGAAAATTCCGAGTCGACCACGTGGTGGCTCGAAGTCGACTATTTGTGGCTTCAACACACCTCCACCTTAAGAACGAATCGACACGTACCAATCATATATGAGAACGCCTGGCACATATTTTATGAGTAGACAACAATCGCCTGCTGTGATATCCTCTACATCATGGCACAATGGTCCAGAAACAAAAATTAGGGGGAAATTTGGGTCTAGAGCTCTATAGCAATATTTTAGAGAAAAACTTTCTCCTATAAAGTTGTTACATATGATGAAGAGCTTATAAAAAATTAGCAAAAATTAGGCTGACCAAAATTTTTGATTAAGTTAGGTATCTAACTTTTTTATCTTTGAAGATAGAAGAAAAGTTGTTCTACAATGTTATAGCATCGTTAATTTAAAGTAACGTTGTAAAAAAGTTTTTCTCTATCTTTGAAAACATCCGATTAATATAGAAAAAACACTATAGAAACACAAACACACTATATAGAAAAAACACTAAACACACAATTTCTATTTGTATCTTGAAACTGTTTTTGAACGACTTTTAGGGGTTTTTAAGATAAACAGTTTACAATACTGACAATTCTACTCAAAGTAATGTTTTTCATCAAAACATATGCATTTTTCATTTGTTTGTCATTCTTTTTGGGGCAAACATAAAAAATATCTTTTGGTTTCCACTTAAAGGGCGCATTTGACTCTATAAAAGGAGAAATTTTTAAAGATATGTTATTTTTTAAATTTGAGTAAATTCAATTTAACAACATGACAAAATTTTCATCATTTTTCATATATTATGCACATAAAGGTTAATTTTTTGGTATTTTTCCTTAAATTTAGAGGTAATAAGCTTTAATGTGATCCTAAAAGATCGAAAATCGATCAACTGGATCAAAAGTTATGAATTTTTGAAAATAAAATACATTGAATTAAGCCGTTTTATATGGTCACCCTATTTCGGAGCTGGTCCCCCTAACGACCCGACGAAAAAATACGGGTTTGATTATTTTCAACATAGATTCATCCCTGCAATTTTGAGCACAGATGAACTTCACGTGACCAATTCCGAAATAGGGTGTTATTAAAACTGATGTCTTGAAGGAAAACTTGCTGGCACAGGCAACAGTACCGCACCGAGCCATGTATGAGTAGAGCGTTGGTCACTCGTCGTCTATCAGTGCAGTAGACCTTGATTTTCATTTGTGTGGTGCCAAACCAAGCAAAAACTATATTCTTACTGTTGATGCTGTTAATGCGTATCGTGTTGCGAAAGACAATCGAATTGCTGTTTGAATAGATTTTTTCTTTTTGTGTCGTACAGAAGCAAATATCAGAAGGTGCCGCACACTAAGTTGCGCAGCTACGCTGTTGTGTGTTGCATTATTGTACATATTGCAGATGTGCGGCCGAAGAATAACAAAATTCTGGACGTGTCGGTAGAGGCAAACAGCAGGAGGTGCAGCGCACTCTCAGGCACGCAACAGTATATAAGGTTGTTGAGTGTTGCATTCTGTGGCTGCGGCTGTACTCTTCCAGATCATATTATGTGATGTGCAATTGAACGGATTTTGACAACCAATGTTTTGATCGAATGACGAAGGTTGCCTCAACTTGTGGTACAATAATTGAAATAACTTTGCGATAGTAAATCATTTAAAAGTTAAGTTGAAACCACTATTTTTAGTTCATTTTCGTAGCTTTCGACCAAGCATGAGCCCACTTTCTGTAACTGCAACATATGCTTCAACATCGATTTTTAATGCTTATTGTATTACTACCACTATCAGATTTTAAACATCGATATTTTGATCGACAGGTAAAATATTGCGTAAAATTGAAATATATTTCCAGCACTAAGCTTCCAGTGAAAAGTTGTTTTTAGTTCACTTCCCCTGCACACGCTGAAGGCTGCCTGTTGGTCTAAAAATGCACGGAATTCAATCGTTCATTTCGTTCAACTTTCATGAGACAAATTAATTTATAAGGAAGTTTACATTATACTAAATTGTCCTCAATTAAGATCTGTATAGGAGGTTGCTTTTTTGCGTGTTGAAGAAAATTTACTGTAAGAGGATGAAAGATCATCAATGTAAAAAGAATAATTTTTCTACTGAAATGGGGTGCTGCTAAGGGACCATACTTGAATGACGTAGCATTTATGGGGGAAGGGGGGATATCATCATTTTGTGACAAGCTGTGACAGGGGGGGTTCTAGTGAAATCGACGTAGCATTTTTTTAAAGACTTATTTCTTATGCAGGATGTATACTAAAAATTCACTAAGACATTGCACAAAATATTGTAGCGAGATCTGTCGAAATGTTTTTATCTGTGGCATCTGAAAACTTCTAAAAGCTCTGCTACATAAACAATCACTTGGATTTCCAAACACACAATCTGTTTTGAATACAAAAATCGTTGCTTTTTTGTGGCTTTTAATAGTGAAAATTAAAAGATACTCGTTTCATTTCCGGAATAGCTTCTATGTTTTCTGCAGACATGGATCATACTAAGTTGTTTAAACACCTTTACTCCTTGTACCAAAACACAAGCCCTTCGAAGCAGAAGATGCAGTCACGAGTCTATAAGTTGTAAATAAATTGAATTAGACACGGTTTTTTTTTCAAGTATTTTTTATATGTATGTCAGGTCAGGTTTTTATTACGCGGGGGATGCGTACCTCGTAAAAAACCGCGTAATTCGACAATCCGCGTAAAAAACGCTAATTCAAAAACCCGCATAAAAGACCGCGTTGGTTCAAAAATCCGCGTGAAAAAAACCACGATATATCAAAAATCCGCGTTAAGTGAACCAGCAAGAAAGGCTTTGAAAAAACCCGAGACGCTCTAGAACCAGTATTGAAAATTGTCCTCTTTGACGGTCCTTCCGGGTTTTTCGGAGGGCGTCGGGTATTTTTTGGACTAAGTCTTCTACTGGATAAACACTTAAACATTTCTGGTTTCAAAGCCACGTTAATTTAAAAATCCGCTTAAAAAAACCGCGGTAATTCAAAAATTCGCGTAATAAAACCTCGTAAAAAATCCGCGTTAAAAAACTTGTATTTTTGTACGTTTTGTAAGAACCGGAGGGGGGGGGGGTTAATCGAATGCTACGTTTTTTTTTCAGGGGGGTTTAGGTTTTGTGACCAAATGCTACGAGGGGGGAGGGGGGTCATAAAAATCATGAAAAAAATGCTACGTCATTTAAGTATGTTCCCTAATAGAGAATCAAAATAGTCTCAAAATGAAATATAACACTATCGTAGTCCTACGTTAACCATGTGGTCGTGTCTCGAATACCACCCTCCTATTTCCTTTAAACTCGAAGTGTTCTCCGGGTTCGAAGTTAAAATATAATTTAAACCGAATCTCGAAAAAAAAAAAAACAATTCAGAAGCAGGAGTATAGCAATAAAAAGAAGTAACACATCTAAGACTGGAAAAGAAGTTTTCAAGTTTGGAATCAGATTTTCTTTGAATATACGCGAAGTACGAGATGGCGTGATATAACCAACAGTCGAATCGTAAGACAACGTTGGTGATGAGAAAAGAAAGCGGATAAAATGGTCAGAAAGGAAGAAGTGTCAGCGAGCAGAAATTAAAAGTAAATACAGGGAAAAAGCAGAAACAAATACCTGATCTTATCCAGTCGAAATATTCCAGGTATGACGACACAAAAACATTAAACTCAGAGGAAAGATTGTCAAAGTTGGTACTTAGTAGCAATAAGTTTATGTATGCAGTGAGCACCAATTTTCCTCTTTTTTTTAAAGTAAAAATAGTTTTAATTTTACCTCTCGATTTAGTCGAGTGGTTGGAAGTTTTATTTTGGATAAAAGCAATAAAAATTGACGGTAAGTTCAACAACTAAAAACGATGAGATGAATATATGTGCTGAGATGAATATGAGAGCGGTTCCCGTAGTACAGATTTGAGGCTAAATAACTAAATAAAGAAAAATTGAAGTAAGAAATTAATGCATGCAATTTATTAATGCAATGCATTGAAATAAAATCATAATTGCAATAGTTTTATCCATATTATTATTAGTCAATTTCGAATCTATGGGCTAACCATTTTAAGCTCAACTATTTCCCTATTACCACACATTAGTTCTATCCACTTCCGCAGACGGAAGATTGCAAAAAACAACTGAGCGTAGGAATCGTTTAACTGTTTAGTACATGACTGGAGACTTTGGCCCCAAAAAAGCTAGAACAACAGAAATGTTCGCAACATCCTGGAAAACCCAGCAAACCGGTTTTCTGTGTTTTTCTCATTTAATTAAAATCGCAATCGAACAATATTGATTCTTCATTTGCTGCTTGCTTTACGGAACTTCTGGCTATGAATTGACTGACATTCGGAATACATGCGCAAACACGTCTAAACTAAGACTATTGCTGATAGTTTCTATTTTTTTTTGTTAGAGAAAAGATGGTTCGTTAATTGACGTTCTATGCGTTTCCTTCATCATCAAATGGTGGAGCTGCATGGTTATTGGTTAGTTGGGAACATTAATAGCACATGAGGCAGTAGAAAATCAAGGAGTTTACCGTCCAATTGGTAAAATCTGTCAGCCAAGTAAACAATTTCAAAGTTCTCCTAGGATTCGGAAATGTAAATGTGACTCCATGAATAAAACATAACTAAACCATTGCCAGGGGAGTGTACAGAGCCACACAGAAGAGACAATAAGAAACAAGGCATCGTTTGCTCTCGTCAGTAGACTGTGACTAGTGGGACGGGTTGTAGATGCGGGCTCCTGGCAAACAGAGCCTCATTACCTAATGATCTTTTAATTACTTTCCATTTACAGATTCGCATGTCGAATCGATCGGATTGTTGCTGCAGGCAGGCACGTTCGATTACTTTACAATGCGGAAGAAAACCTGACTGACTTAGTTGTGCTCGAGAAGTTGTTTCGCACGACCCCCTATTTAACAAAACATTTATTTGACAGTATTGAATACCAGGTTATAGTATCAGATGAGTGATCCTCTCGATGAATAGTAATACCTTAGATTGTGAGCTAAACGTTCCGATCAGCACGTAATTGCATGAAGAGTTATTAAATAATTTACATAGCTAATGTGGGTTATTTATATCATGTTGGTACCATTTTCCGCACGTATCAATTTTGAAACCAAAAACATCATAAAATTTTATAACGTTATCAAGTGAACATAGCGATACACTAATGAATAAATTGAATCAATTTTCCAACCAGAGAAATTTTCCCATTATCGAGTTGCATATGCTGTTCTTTTTCATGGCTCTCCATGGCGTGATCCTGCGCACAATTTAATTACCATGTCACAATCGAGGCCGGATTCCCACTGATGATTGGCGTGGCGGCGATAGCAGCAGTGACAACGTGCCTCAATATCAACATCACACTCACCGTAATAACGCACAATGACTGATTGATTAGCGCAAATTATCAGCAAAGCCATCATGCCGGCACTTTCTGCACCACCACCAGATGCTCAGTTTAGCAAATCATTTTAACTAATGGATTGCTGTTGTAAAATCGATTGGCATCTCGTGGTTTTGCCTATCAGCCAACCAAGAACAAACCCGACCAAATGCATGCCCATTTCCCAGTCGGAAGCAAACCTTTACCAGGCAGTCTCTGCCGCGCCGCGACGACGTCGGAAGATTGATGGATTGACACTACCCGGCCTGCCGGCTGCGTGTCGATCGGAAGCGCCTCCCGGGCTCCGGGGTTGATAAGACATGGATTTTCCATTTTAAAATCGCTTAGAAAAGCGGCACTTTTGCAAAATTCCACAATCGAAAACTGGTACAATTAACGGAACTGTGAGCTAGAGGGCTAAATGATTAATCGCACCGTCGGCCCGACGCCATGCTAAGTGGGAGACAAATTTTCCTTCTGCCAGATTTAGACAGCAGATAGGGACTAACCGGAACCTACGATGATGGCTCTTGGTGAAATTTAATGAGCCCTCGGACTGTCGGCACCGTTGGCCATAAATATTTGGGTACTTAATAAAAACAAATCTATGGTTGTATTAGCATGCCACGCGCCTCGGTTTCTAGGAGCCCGTTCGATAGGGCAGTGGAAAAAAGTTGCTCTTGTCGAGCTTCAAAAACAGAGGAGAAATGGAGCTTGTTTTCAATGGCAGAACGTGAAGAAATGTCAAGTTCACATAGTCAGCCAGTGTGCAATGGGGTACTGTTTTGTGCTGCTCTCACTTTTGTGTGACTCCGCAAAAGGGCATCTGCTGCCTGCCGGTTGGTTCCAGTGGCTGATTCGGTACGACATTCGTTTGTTCATTTTTTCCAATCTGCATAAGTAATCAGATTTGTCTAGACGGATGGCTGAACTTTCTGGCTGTCTGCTGTCTAGATGACAGCGCAGAGCAACTGCTTTGGTTTTGCTTCCCTGGCGTGACGGTTTTTATGTCAGCCCCACAGGGCGAAGCGTAATTATCAATTTGAATCCTTAATATGTTGAGGGTAGCCATTAGAGTACTTTGGGCATTTTGTTTCACTTGGATAGTACCAAAGGATTAACAAGATATAGTATCCATCAGATTTTGGAAACTAAGTTAAAAAATATCTTCAGTTACCTACTTATAAAAGCTTATAAAAGCTTCTTAGAGATACAGACTTTTGGAATGGGTGTAGCCTTATTTGACGAATCACAAACAAGCTACTCACAACTGAGTAAACCTTTTGAATGAATATAAATTCAACTAATTATTCCTTCAATTGCTTGTTTATTCGTTTAAATTTAATTAATGCAAGTGATTACTGAAAATAAATATAAAGCCGATAATAACAATAATCAACATTCAAGTGAAATCAAAATTTTTCCTCAAGTAAACTAAAACAATAACACCGACCGCAACATATAGTAAAGTCTTAATAGTTTAAAACGCATTCTGAAATTGGTAAACGTAAGTAAAATAAGCTAGAATCGTTTATAAAAATAGAATTAAATTCAAAACGATATGAACGAATGACGATGGTTAAGAAGGTGGTGACAACTAGTTTTTCTACATCAGCCGTCGTGTTGGATAATTTTCCAATATTTAAACAAAAAATACAATGTGGCCAGCTTGAAAAATATAAATTGGTGAAGTTGAGGTGGAAAATACGAGTCTGTTGAAAAAAAAAAAAAACAAAAAAACTGAAAGATATTACCTTCTCTGATTTCTTAATCTTTCTCTTCAATTTTGCATTTTATCATTATCTAATTCTTCATTTTTTATTGTTCAATTTCTTATAATTTTGCTCTCTCATTTTTGATTACTTATTTTTTTCATTTTTTTACTCCTTTATTCTTTCTTTGTTTTTTCCTTCATTCTCTCCTTTCTTCATTATTTTACGCGCACTTCAATGATTATTCTATTTTTTTTTAATTTTTTCGTTCTTTCGTTCCATCATTCTGATTATTATTTCATAAAAGCATTCCTTTCATTTATTCATGTTTACATTTCCTCTTTAATATTTTTTTTTCATTTCTATTTTCCATATTCTTTCATTTAAATATTTTTTCATTGTTTTGTTTTTTTGTGGCATTTTCTTCAGTCTTGTAATATGTCATGTTGTAATCGTTGTTTTTCAATCTTTCATTCCGACGTTCTCACGTTATCAACTCCTTAATATCTCGTTTTGTTCATTCATTATTTTATTCCTCAACTTTCATTATTTTTTTTATTCTCGCTTATTTTCCCTCGGTCTATTTCCGCGACTGTTGTTGTACCAATCACCGACGCCCGGGGAGGTGACTCCACCCAGGACTCTACCCTAACTTACGACCCGTTGATTAACGGACTGGGGCCAACGGCTTTACTTTCTCCTGCGATACATTTCCCATACATTTTTCGCCTTAGAAAATCTCCTGGTGTCGGCTAGGATTGAATCTAGACCGGTTGGGTTGGTTGTGAGTGGAACGCGCCACCCCACAACCATCGACACCTATGTCGGCGTTGGGATTCGAACCAAGGCGTCGTGTGTGGTTGGCGGAGACGTTACCAACCACGCTAGGCCTTTAACTTTCATTATTTTGTTGTTCAATTCTATGATTCTTATTTATTGTTACGTTCCGTTCCTCTTCCAATCTTTGATTATTTATCATTCTATCCATTTATTCCGTCATTCAGTCATGCATTCACTCCATTTTTCTCGTTTATTTTTACTTCATTTTTTGAATGTTTCATAATATTATTCTTTATTCGTATTTTGGTTTTCATTCTTTCATATTTTCTGGCGTTTGTTAATTTTTGGCCTCTATCATTCTCTTATCTTTCTTTTTTTTATTTTATTTCTCCGTTTTTTCTCGATTTTTCATTATTCATGTTTTACTATTTTCAATTCTCTAATTCATTTATTCTTTAATTCTTTAATTTTTGACTATTCCTTGATTAATTAACTTTTAATTTTTATTTATCATTGTTTAATTTCTTCATTCTTTATATTTTATTCACTCTGTTGGTTCTTCAATTTTCCATTTTTTGATAATTTTATTCTTTCATTGTTTCTTTGTTTTTTTTCCAATCTCTTATAATTTTTTGTTGTTTTATTTCCTTTATTTCTACCGTCTACCATTCTGTTATCTTTTCTTTTTTTATTATTTTATTTCTCCGTTCTTTTTTTCTTCTTTTTCACATATTTTGCAATTCATATTTTTTTGTTTCATCATTATTCGGTCCTTGAGTTCTTTCATTTTATTATTTTTCACTATTTTGATGAAAATTATTGTTTAATTTTTTAAATTCTTTTTAGTATTTCTTCAATTCTATTCTTCTATTCATTCAGACATGTCTTTACTTCTTTTTTTTTTCATTATTTTGTTCTTTTAAATTTTCATTCTTTGATTTTTCCATTCTTAAATTTTTTCTTTGCTTTTTTTTCATTCATTTATATTTTCTTACGTTTCTTGTCTTTTTTTATTATTCCGTTACCTTGTCATTTTTCTTTTTTTGTGGTTCGGAGTTTTTCCTCTTTTTCATTTTTTTTATTTTATATTTTTTTCCAATAACCAATTTTTTATTCGTTCATTTCTTAGTTTTCCAATTATTTCATTCGATCAATTTTCACTCTCTTGTCTCTCATTCCAATTTGTTTTTCAATTTCAAATTTCATTATGTTTCATGCCTCTATTCTTTATATTTTCTTTTTCTTTTTTTTTCTTTTTCAATTTTTCATTCTTTCTTTTTTTATTTTGTTTTATTCTTCTCACGAATTTTCTTCGCATTTTTATCTTCATTCTGTTGTCTTTTTTTTTAGTACAGTCAGATTCTTTTTTACGCGGGAGATACGTACCTCGTATAAAAACCGCGTAAAAAACCGCGTAAAAAACCGCGTTAATTCAAAAATCCGCGTAAAAAAAACGCGTAATCAAAAAATCCGCGTAAAGTAAACCAACAAAGAGGGCTTTAGAAAAAAACCCGAGATGCTCTAGAACCAGTATTTAAAATTGTCCTCTTTGACGGTCATTCCGAGTCTTTCGGAGGGCGGAGGGTTTTTTTTTGACTTAGTCTTTTACCAAATAATCACTTAGATGTTTTTGGTTCCAAACCCACGGTAGTTCGAGAATTCGCGAAATTTTTTTGAATTAGCGCGGTATTGCGTAAAAAACGCTTTAATTCAAAAATCCGCGTAAAAAACGCGTTAATTCAAAAATCCGCGTGAAAAACCTCGTAAAAAATCCGCGTATAAAAAACCGCGTAAAAAAACCTGAGTGTATATCATTCCATCGGTTTTTTATTCTTACTTTTTTTCCAATCTTTATTCCTTTCATTAATTTTTTCTTCAGTTTTATAATTCTTTTATTCTTCCATTTGTCACTCATTTGTTTCTTATTAATTTCAGTTTTCCATTTTGACATTTTTAACTCCTACATCCTTTCACTTACTTTTTTTCATTCCTCTGTTCTTTAATTTTTTCACTTTGATTTATTCTTTTATTAATTTTTTTTTTACATTCTTCCATATTTCCTGGTGTTTTTTTTTTCATTTTTGCCTTCTATTATCCTGTTATCTTTCATTTTATTTATATTTTATTTTATTATATTCCTCCGTTTTTTCCTTTTGTCTCGTTTATTCGTTGTGGCATTTTTTCCAAGTTTCAATTATTTTATTCATTAGTTTTTTCATTCTTGAATTCTATTATTTCTCACTCGTTTGCTCCTCATTTATTTTATATAGGGTATCAAACGTCAGTGGTTTCAGTGGTTTTCTTAGGTAGGCTTCCTGCAGCAATCTTATGCAAAAACCTGCCGAAGGAAACCACTTACGAAGACGTTCGATACCCTACACAAAATTCTTTTTTACGCAGGTTTTGTAATTTACGCGGTGTATTTACGCGGATTCCAGAATTCACGCTGTTTATTACCCGTTTTTACGCGATACGTATTTTCCGCGTAAAAGAGACTTTAGTGTATACGAAATTATTGAGAAACAAACGAGGGAAAAATAGAGTTAAAGAATTAAAATACTAATGGATGAATGAATAAAATAATTGAAAATTGGAAAAATATAAGAATGAAGAAACGAGAAAAAAGGAAAAAAACGGAGGAATATTATGAAGAAAATATGAATGAAAGGAAAGATAATAGAATAATAGACTCATTTTATCATTGTTTCATTCCTTCATTTTTTTCACCTCATATCATTTTTCACTATCTGATTCTTTCATACTTTCTTTTCAATATTTTCTGGCGTTTACAGATATATACCTCTTATCATTATGTAATCTTTACGTTTTTCTTTTTTTTCTTTTTCAAGCTCCGTTCTTTCTTTTTCTCGTTTTTCATACTATCATTTTTCCAGTTTCCGACTCTTTCATTCGTTTATTCTTTAGTATTTTATTTTTATTTTATTTCTATATTTTATTTTATTTTTATTCTATTATTTTCTATTATTTTATCCTTGTTTTGTTCCTCCATTCTTTTACTTTCATATTTTATCATTTTATCATTTTATGTTTTTATCATTTTTTCATTCCTTCATATTGCCTAATTATTATTACTTTTATTCTTTTCATTCCTTATTGCTTCTAATTCTTATTCTTCAGTTTATTTGGTTTTCTTTTTTCATTTTTACATTGCTTTATTCTTTCATTCCATCAAATTTTTATTTCTTTCATACTTTCAATATTTATGTCGTTCGATTTCTTACTCCGGTTATTCCTTTTACATGCATTCTGTCATTTTTTTTTCATTCTTGGATGTTATAATTCCACTTTGTTTTCATAATTTCGATGACAGATCCTCCTATTTTTGCATACCTTCATTATTTAGTTCTTTGTTCCTTTACCTTTTGTTATATTTCATTCCTCTATTGCTTAATTCTTTCATTCTTATGTTTTTCCATTCTTTCCATTGTTTCGTTCTTGCATTCTTTAATTCTTTTATTTTTGTTAGCTTTCGTTCTTTCAAGCGTTTTTTGATTTTTTTGTTCGATTTTTCCATTATTTTTTTTTTGTAAGTTTTTTTTTGCTCTTTATTAGCCTTATCTTTTTCCTTTAGTTTTTTCATTCGTTCATTTTTCTATTCTTTATTTCTTTTATTCCTTCACCCTCTCATTCATTATTTTTTTTTCTTTGTTTTCCATTCCCTCAATCTATTATTCTTTCGAATCCTCATTCTGGCAGTTTTCTGCTCCATTATTTTGTTATGCTTTAATTTTTTTATATTTTCTATCTTTTTCACCATTTCGCAATTCGATATTTTTTTCTGATATTTTCTTGTCCTTTTATTTCTTCAACCTTTCCTTCTGTCAGTTTCTCATTTATTCACTATTTGTTCCTGTATGTTTTCGTTCCTCCATTCTTTCATTCTCTCTTTTCTGCGATTCTTTTGTTCTGTTTTACTTTTTTATATAATATTTTTGAACTCTTTCATTCTATGTTCTTGATCGCAGCAAATCTTTTATTCTTTAATTTTTTCATTTTACCTCATTTTTATTTTTTGATTCTTTCAGTATAAATTTCTTCAGGTTTTCTTCATTATTTTTCATTCTTTGTAATTTTCTGTCGTTTTGTCGTCTGTTTTTTATTTTTCTCGTTTGTTTTATTCTTACTTTTTTACAATTTTGAATTCTTCCATTCATTTTTTTTAAATTTTTTATTCTTCCATTCTATCAATTGTAACTTTTTTGTTCCCCATTAATTTTTAATTTTATTACTATTTGATTGCCTCATTCGTTCAGTTTTACACTTTATTATTTTTTATTATTATCATTTTTTTTCATTTTTCATCAAGTCAATTAGTTTGCTTTTATGTTTTGTTTAGTTTCCTTGTTTTATTATTTCATTCTCTCATTATTTTATCCTTTCATTTTTTCAATATGTATTCATCAATTTCTTTATATTTTTATATTTTTCTTCCTAGAATCTTTATATTTTTCTTCTGGCACTTCCTTCATTCTTGCTTTCTGCCATTCTATCAATTTTTCATATTTTGAATGTCACATCCTCTCTTTTTCCTTCCTTCAACTTGCAATCCTTTATTCTTTTGTTTTTTTTCTTTTATTCGTTCTTTTATTTTTCGTTCTTGTATTCTTTAATTATTCAAGGCTTGAAATTTTATTTTTTTTATATTCCTATGCTTTCAACTTTTCCATTGTTCGATCCATTGTTCCATTATCTTTTCATTATTCCATCTTTTCATTATTTTACTCTGTTACTTATCCTTTCTTTCATTTTATTAGCCTCCGTTATTTTCATATCTTCCCACTTAAGTTTTTCAGTTTGTTCTCTTTTATTTTTTTAATGATTGTCTTTTGTCATACGTTAACCATTGCATTCATTTATTCTTTGTTTTTTCATTCTCCTTTTTTTAATTCTTTCGATTCGATTTCGATTTCGATATTAATTCTGTAATATTTTTTATTCTTTAGATTTTTCATTCTGGCAGTTTTCTGCTCCATCATTTTGTTGGGCTTCCATTCATTCATATTTTCTGGCATATTTTCAGTTTTGCATTTTATAATTTTCTTATCCTTTTTAAGTTTAAGTCAGTTTTAAGTTCCCGTGATTCTCCGTTCTTCGTTTTTCCAATCCTCTTTTTGTCCTTGTTTTGTTGTTTTCTGTAATTTTTTTATTTTATGTTTCCTGGACCATGAATGAAAGCATTCTCAATGTTCTGGTTTTTTATTTCGTCAACTTCTCCATTATTTTATTCTTTTTTTGTTTCATTCACTCAATCTTTAATTATTGTATTCTTCGTTTTTTTTTTGCTTTAACCCTCTAGTGCCCAAATTAATTTCTAAACGGGCTTCGGCAAAATCACTATGGATCATTATAAACACTTTTTAAGTATTTATTAAAGCTTTTTAAAAGTTTGACTGAAGCCAGCCAAAAGGCGGCATTGGGCACTAGAGGGTTAATATTGATTTTATTCTTTCATGGTGACTTTCAGCTAATTTTTCATTCTTTTAGTTCTGCTATTGTTTATTTTGTTGTTATATTTGCTCTTACATTATTCTTTCATGTCTGGTTTCTTTCTTAATTGTTTTAATCTTTTACAATTTTGACGTAGAGCTACGTTTTACGGTCACATTTCGAGAAAGGGGTGCAGAATCAAAAAATCAAAACATCGAGAGGGTCACGAGAGTCGTCCAAGTTTTAATGCTTCAACGGATTTCTTTCGTTCTTGTAGCAATTGGTTGGTAGATCAGTTAAACGTCCACTCAAATGCGAAAAGTTATGATTTTGTGATGAAAACTATTGTGATAGTGAAAAATGTAAAGCTTTGTTGAACGCATAATTCAACTAATTAGAGTTGAACATAAGGCCAAATACCGGCCAAAACTCTCAGTAAAGGCGAAGTTACGTAGATAATACAATGGAAAAGAAAAAGAATAATTGTATTGCCGTTTTCGACAGTTGTACAGGCCGCGATCGAAAAAAAAAAGAAAAGCGAGAATACCACAATACGCTTGTCGCGTAGTTTTCACCACTTCCGACAATGTTTTGGTGAGTGGCCGACAAATACAAACTACTTCAACAAAATGATTTTGGGGTGCTAAGAAGTGCCATTGGTGTGTCACAGTATTTTCGTTTTGTTGTTATTTCGGCAACATTTTCCGCCATTTTCGGCATTTTAGCAGCTATCAAGTGATTCATCTCATATAATCTTCAAATATTTGTTTTGTGATGCAAATATAAACAACATATCTCCATGAAATGAGAAGGTACTTAACTTCTGTATGTATATCATCGCTAACTTATATTTTTTGTTAGAATTCGCGACCGTATGTGAGCTGAATTGGTGATGCGAGAGTATGAGAAAATAAATCGACAGGAAATTATCCATTTACCAAAACAACTAGGACAATTTTCATGCAGAAATAATCGCGTGACAGCATTTTTCTAGTTGACGTTCGAAGCGACATCGTAAAATAGTTCAAAACCATAAATTTTCCACTCAACCAACCTGCGGAAAACCGCAGTTAATAGATAAAACCGCCCAAAAAGAATTAAAGCACGTTCCAGCAGAAGAAATGCACAACTTCATCAAGCCACTATATGAGTCAACTAACTGGAAATATTTACGAGTATATTTTACCGCATCTCTGTAAATGGGCTTTCGTTGCACTTTTTTTTTCGACCCTCCCCCTCCAAACAAGAGTACAAAATTATGAAAATTAATTAGCTGGAAAAACATTTGCGCTTTCAACGGGCATCGTTTTCCATCTTCGACTTCTTCACGTATTCCAGTGCGCAAAACGCCTCTCGCTCTATGTTTTTCCCGTCCTTTGAACCACTGGAGGACGATGTGCAAAATATGCACCAGTGCGGCACAAGACAAAATGCTCTCCCTGAGTGGTAGTACCAGTTGTTGTTCCCGCTGTTGCTGATTGCTGTACTGTGGTCATGTTCTTATCTTTCGGGACCACCGCGGCAAACTGAACCGAACGGGACCAAAAAACCTAATTCCCAGTCGTCCACCCACCGCCTGTAGCTACTGGCCAAGTGCAAACCAACTCCGCGAGCCTGAAAATGGTGCAATATTTTTCACCCGCAGCTGCCAAACGCTCTAGAACTTGCTTATCAATGTTTCGCGCCCGACCACAAAACAGCAGCATTTATTTCAATATTCGCGCCTCGCTGTTTTTCTTTGGCGCTAACCCTTGGCGATCCTGTGCCCGTTCTATCCTGGATTTCGCCGCGAGCTTGTCGGCAATAAAATTCGACGTTTCCAGCTGGTGGTGTTTCGCTGAAAGCATCTCTTCAACAAACGCAGAACGATTCTGTATTTTTATGCAAATTGGGGAGAGCTAGCTGAGTGGAAGCCACCGTGAATTCTTTCAACAATAAAACCTGTATTCAACTTTGAGAGTGTTTAACTGAATCTCACCAATCGTCTTTTGAAGATAAGAAATAAATTGCACACAAAAAAGTGATTGTGTTTTGTCTTCGAAAGAGGTATAGACAGAATGAGTAGTAAAAACAGTCTCAATTTGACAGACTCACTATGAGTCAGTACATCACTTGACTCGTCGTTGTACTTGGCTTGGCATATCTTCATGTGTCATCCACAACAAGACAAGTGCACAAGTCTTCCCGATGCCTACAGACTCCCTCCACACCAAACCGCAGTTAAAGCGGCGTGCGGTTTTTTAAATTACCCTCGGCTGAAATTATGCTCCAGTAGATAAATTTACAGCTCGCGAAACGGGCTCTCAAAATTGAATTGAAATTTACCGACAATAAATACTGCTTAAGACGTTTGCGCGACACGGAAGCGGCACCCCTCAAGCAGCAGCAGTAGTAGCATCGCAAGGCTCGCGAAAAAGGGTTTGGTTGCATAAATTGGCATGAGAGTTGAGAAAAATTAATGTTTGCCAGTGAACAACCATAAACAATGGCGTTATTAGAAGTCACCAAGCAACGACGACGACGACGACGGCTGCCCGCTGCGATATCGGGTTTGGTAGAAATTAAGACAGTCGGCCGGTGGAAAATAAGTGCGGGGCAAAGTCTTACCAATTCTGCTTCTAATTACTTTTTTTCTCAAATCATAACCAGATGTGCTAAAATAATTAACAACTAATTTAGTTCGGTTTTCTTGAACAGCGCGCTCGCTTATTGCACAGATTGAGTCGAATTCAAACGAACGATACGAAATAGTGAAGAAATTTTAAGCCAAGTGTGTGAATTATCTATTTAACTGTCGTTTTTGATTTGGTTAAAGATATAAGAGACAGAATTCTGTACCAATAATAATTATTGTTATTTTTGAAAAGAACTTGTGTGAAGAGCGTATTTTTTATTGATTAATTTATTCGACACAGCTCAATAATTTGAGATTTTCACGGAGCCTGTTTTAGTCTAGAATTAGTTTTGGACTACAAATGGTGTTAAATATCGAAGAAATTTTTTGAATTGTGTTATGTTTTCGGTAAAGTTGTAGATAATAGTTTTATCCTTTCGAAGAAAGTTTATATCTTTAAAAAAAAAAAACGAAAAAAAGATATATTTAAATTTTAACTATGGTTGTTTGAGCTTAAAGAAATAAAAACCGAAAACGACAAGCGTAGCGAATTCACTCGCTCCTTCCGAGGAGGCGGGGGGGTCTTGACCTATCCTACTCACCTTTCCAGACACCAAAAGCCCCTACATACAAAGTTTCACGCCGATTTTTTATTTCTTTCATTCTTTCTTTTTATTTCTGTATTCTTTCATTATATCTGTCATTCGATTTTTTACTATGGTTGTCTGATATTATCAAATTTCGCCATTCTTTTTGCTTGCATACTTTCATATTTTCTATCTTTTTCTCCGTTTACCAATTTTATATTTTTTTGTCCTTTTATTTCTTCAATCTTTCCTTTTTTCAGTCTCTCATTTATTTATTTTTTGTTTCTTTATTTTTTTTTGTTCTTCCATTCTTTTATTCCTTTTTTCTGCATTTATTTTGTTCTGTTTTACGATTTTTATATCACATTTTAGAACTTTTCAATTCTATGTTCTTGTGTTTTTTT